>NC_086448.1:407009422-407309422 GCF_028390025.1 Pseudophryne corroboree
CGCTGTGGCTGCTCACTGGTTTCCACCATCAGTGTCCACACCTGGCGTCTCCGTAGTTCATGGGTGATGTAGTAACTTTAGTGTAGTCCCAGCTGTATCGCTCGTCACCCATGCCGTTAAATAGCGCACACGGTGCATGGTATTGTAGTGATGTCAGCTTTTTGCTGAAGCCATAGTTATGGAGCGGTATAAGCAAGTTCCGTTAAATGAAGGTTAGAGAGTGGAGCATGTCATGTTCTAACGTGTTACTATACCATGCCGGTATTTTTGTCTGACGAAAATACCTGCATGGTGTAGAAACACGCTAGGACAGGATATAATCCATTTATAATCCTAAACCCTAGAGAAGGATTGATCAACCCCTAAGGGTAAGAATGGTTTTCAGAGGAATCTGAATTTATGATGTGGAGACTAACAAAGGGTCTTTGAATATATTGTGATTAGCAGGCTCCTCAATACAATTTCAGGTAGATGAGAATGGTTTACAGTATGTGCACAAGAATACATCTTTTTATATATTGTTTTTCAATTCAATAAAATGGTATTTTTATATGCTCGGGTCTGATTAGATAATGTATTTAATTTTAATGTAGTCCGATCAATAGAGCACAACAATAGCTATATATTTTTACTTGGGAAATCTACTTGTCCAGGTCGGGCCCGAACAGGACATCGCCATTAAATGGTAACGCTTCCACCTTCCTCTTTGATTCTGCGTCTGCTTGTCACTGTTGCAACCAAAGAGCTCTGCGGCGGACACCGCAAAGGCAGAAGACCTAGAAACGAGATTAAAAACCTCTTTAGATGCCTCACATAGATAAGTGGCAGACTTCTCACTGTGCTCTGCAAAGGAAATAAGATCCTCCTCTGGGGGTCCTGCTTGCAGACCCTCAGTTAGTTGTTTTGCCCAGGCTTCAAAGGCTCTGTTGACCTGGTTGCCTACCAGGGCAGAACACAGTGTTACGCCTGCTGCTGTGTTAAAGAACATTAATCTTCTAAATTCCTGTCCGATGTCTCTTTTATGGAGGGCCTGGCAGCACCATCTTATTGGACAGATGAAACACTGAGGAATCTACTGTAGGGGGAAGTCTTGCAAAACTTCCTGCTGTCAGCAGGGAAGGATATGTATTTATTATTATATATTAACAGTTTCTTATATAGCGCAGCATATTCCGTTGCGCTTTACAATTAGAGCAACAAAACTGGGTAAAAACAGACAGACAGAGGAAGGAAGACCCTGCTCGCAAGCTTACAATCTATAGGGAAAATAAGAATTTACTCACCGGTAATTCTATTTCTCGTAGTCCGTAGTGGATGCTGGGAACTCCGTAAGGACCATGGGGAATAGCGGGCTCCGCAGGAGACTGGGCACTCTAAAGAAAAGATTAGGTACTATCTGGTGTGCACTGGCTCCTCCCTCTATGCCCCTCCTCCAGACCTCAGTTAGGGAAACTGTGCCCGGAAGAGCTGACATTACAAGGAAAGGATTTTGGAATCCAGGGTAAGACTCATACCAATCACACGGTACAACTTGTGATAACCTTACCCAGTTAACAGTATGAACAACAACAACTGAGCCTCACTAAACAGATGGCTCATAACAATAACCCTTATTTTTGCAATAACTATATACACGTATTGCAGAGAGTCCACTACGGACTATGAGAAATAGAATTACCGGTGAGTAAATTCTTATTTTCTCTGAAGTCCTAGTGGATGCTGGGAACTCCGTAAGGACCATGGGGATTATACCAAAGCCTCCAAACGGGCGGGAGTGCGCGGATGACTCTGCAGCACCGAATGGGCAAACACAAGGTCCTCAGCCAGGGTATCAAACTTGTAGAATTTTGCAAACGTGTTTGAACCCGACCAAGTAGCAGCTCGGCAAAGCTGTAATGCAGAGACCCCTCGGGCAGCCGCCCAAGAAGAACCCACCTTCCTTGTGGAGTGGGCTTTCACTGATTTTGGATGCGGCAATCCTGCCGCAGAATGAGCTTGCTGAATCGTGTTACAGATCCAGCGCGCAATAGTTTGCTTTGAAGCAGGAGCACCCAGCTTGTTGGGTGCATGCAGGATAAACAGCGAGTCAGTTTTCCGGACTCGAGCCATCCTGGCTACATAGATTTTCAAAGCCCTGACTACATCAAGTAACTTGGAGTCCTCCAAGTCCCGAGTAGCCGCAGGCACCACAATAGGTTGGTTCAAATGAAACGCTGATACCACCTTGGAGAAATTGGGGACGAGTCCTCAATTCTGCCCTGTCCATATGGAAGATCAGATATGGGCTTTTACATGACAAAGCCGCCAATTCTGACACACGCCTAGCTGAAGCTAAGGCCAACAGCATGACCACCTTCCACGTGAGATACTTTAGCTCCACGGTCTTAAGTGGCTCAAACAAGTGTGATTTCAGGAAATCCAACACAACGTTAAGATCCCAAGGTGCCACTGGAGGCACAAAAGGGGGCTGAATATGCAGCACTCCCTTAACAAACGTCTTAACCTCAGGCAGTGAAGCCAGTTTTTTTTTAAAGAAAATAGATAGGGCCGAAATCTGGACCTTTATGGACCCCCATTTTAGGCCCATAGTCACCCCTGACTGTAGGAAGTGCAGAAATCGACCCAGCTGGAATTCCTCTGTTGGGGCCTTCCTGGCCTCACACCAAGCAACATATTTCCGCCATATGCGGTGATAATGCTTTGCTGTCACATCCTTCCTAGCTTTTATCAGCGTAGGAATCACTTCATCTGGAATGCCCTTTTCCGTTAGGATCCGGCGTTCAACCGCCATGCCGTCAAACGCAGCCGCAGTAAGTCTTGGAACAGACAGGGCCCCTGCTGTAACAGGTCCTGCCTGAGAGGCAGAGGCCATGGGTCCTCTGAGATCATTTCTTGTAGTTCTGGGTACCAAGTCTTCTTGGCCAATCCGGAACGATGAGTATTGTTCTTACTCCTCTCTTTCTTACTATCCTCAGTACCTTGGGTATGAGAGGAAGAGGAGGAAACACATAAACCAACTGGTACACCCACGGTGTCACTAGTGCGTCCACAGCTATCGCCTGAGGGTCCCTTGACCTGGCGCAATATTTTTTTAGCTTTTTGTTGAGGCGGGACGCCATCATGTCCACCTGTGGCAGTTCCCAACGATTTACAATCTGTGTGAAGACTTCTTGATGAAGTCCCCACTCTCCCGGGTGGAGGTCGTGCCTGCTGAAGAAGTCTGCTTCCCAGTTGTCCACTCCCGGAATGAACACTGCTGACAGTGCTAGCACGTGATTCTCCGCCCATCGAAGAATCCTTGTGGCTTCTGCCATTTCCATCCTGCTTCTTGTGCCGCCCTGGCAGTTTACATGGGCGACCGCCGTGATGTTGTCTGACTGAATCAGTACTGGTTGGTTTCGAAGCAGGGGCACTGCTTGACTCAGGGAGTTGTAAATGGCCCTTAGTTCCAGTATATTTATGTGTAGTGAAGTCTCCAGACTTGACCACTGTCCTTGGAAGTTTCTTCCCTGAGTGACTGCCCCCCATCCTCGGAGGCTTGCATCCGTGGTCACCAGGACCCAGTCCTATATGCCGAACCTGCGTCCCTCGAGAATAGGAGTACTCTGCAGCCACCACAGCAGAGACACCCTGGCCCTCGGGGACAGGGTGATCAGCCGATGCATCTGAAGATGCGATTCGGACCACTTGTCCAACAGATCCCACTGAAAGATCCTTGCATGGAACCTGCCGAAGGGAATTGCTTCGTATGAAGCCACCATCTTTCCCAGGACTCGCGTGCAGTGATGCACCGACACCTGTTTTAGTTTCAGGAGGTCCCTGTCCAGAGATGACAATTCCTGGGCCTTCTCCACCAGGCGAAACACCTTCTTCTGTTCTGTGTCCAGAATCATACCCAGGAAAAGCAGACGCGTCGTAGGAATCAGCTGCGACATTGGGATATTCAGAATCCAGCCGTGCTGTTGCAACACTTCCTGAGAAAGTGCTACGCTGACCAACAACTGCTCCCTGGACCTCGCCTTTATGAGGAGATCGTCCAAGTACGGGATAATTATAACACCTTTCTTCCGAAGGATTATCATCATTTCGGCCATTACCTTGGTAAATATCCTCGGTGCCGTGGACAGACCAAACGGCAACGTCTGGAATTGGTAATGACAGTCCTGTACCACAAACCTGAGGTACTCCTGGTGAGGTGGGTAAATGGGGACATGCAAGTAAGCATCCTTGATGTCCAGCGACACCATAAAATCCCCCACTTCCAGGCTTGAAATAACCGCTCTGAGCGATTCCATTTTGAACTTGAATTTCTTTATATAAGTGTTCAAGGATTTTAAATTCAGAAAGGGTCTCACCGAACCGTCCGGTTTCGGTACCACAAACATTGTGGAATAGTAACCCCTTCCCTGTTGAAGGAGAGGGACCTTGATTATCACCTGCTGGAGGTACAGCTTGTGAATTGCCGCCAGTACTACCTCCCTTTCCCTGGGGGAAGCTGGCAAGGCTGATTTGAGGTAACGGCGGGGGGGGGGGGGGGGAGTCGCTTCGAACTCCAGCTGAGATACAATTTGTACAGCCCAGAGATCCACCTGTGGGCGAGCCCACTGGTTGCTGAAGTTTCGGAGACGCGCCCCCACCGCACCTGGCTCCGCCTGTGGAGACCCAACGTCATGCGGTGGACTTAGTGGAAGCAGGGGAGGATTTTTGATCCTGGAAACTGGCTGCATGGTGCAGCTACTTTCCTCTACCCCTGCCTCTGGCCAGAAAGGATGCGCCTCTGATCCGCTTGCCTTTCTGAGACCGAAAGGACTGCATTTGATAATACGGTGCTTTCTTAGGCTGTGAGGAAACCTGTGGCAAAAAAGTCGACTTTCCAGCTGTCGCTGTGGATACGAGGTCCGAGAGACCGTCCCCAAACAATTCCTCACCCTTATAAGGCAAAACCTCCATGTGTTTTTTAGAATCAGCATCTCCTGTCCATTGCCGAGTCCATAAGACCCTCCTGGCAGAAATGGACATTGCATTAATTCTAGAGCCCAGCAGGCAAATGTCCCTCTGGGCATCCTGCATATATAAGACGACGTCTTTTATATGTTCTAGGGTTAGCAAAATAGTATCCCTGTCGAGGGAATCAATGTTGTCTGACAGAGTATCAGTCCATACTGCTGCAGCACTACACATCCAGGCTGAAGCAATAGCAGGTCTCAGTAGAGTACCAGAGTGTGTATACACAGACTTCAGGATAGCTTCCTGCTTTCTAACCGCAGGCTCCTTTAGGGCGGCCGTATCCTGAGACGGCAGGGCCACCCTTTTAGATAAGCATGTGAGCGCCTTAGTTTCTTATCAGGAGAACTCCACGCTTCTTCACACAACTCATTTAATTCATCAGATGGGGGAAAAGTCACTGGCTGTTTTTTCTCCCCAAACATATAAACCTTCTTGGTAGTAACCGGGTTAACGTCAGAAATGTGTAATACATCTTTCATTGCAGTAATCATGCATCGGATGGCCTTTTTAGACTGTAAATGTGTCTCATCATCGTCTACACTGGAGTCGGACTCCGTGTCAACATCTGTGTCAACCACCTGAGCTAGAGGGCGTTTATGAGCCCCTGACGGTTTCTGAGTCGCCTGGGCAGGCACGGGCTGAGACCCCGGCTGTCCCAAGGCTGCAGCGTCATCAAACATTTTATGTAAGGAGTTGACATTGTCGTTTAAGACCTTCCACATATCCATCCCATCAGGTGTCGGCCCCGCCGGGGGCAACACCACACTTATCTGCCCTTGCTCCGCCTCCACGTAACCTTCCTCATCAAACATGTCGACACAGCCGTACCGACACACCGCACACACACAGGGAATGCTCAGACTGAGGACAGGAACCCACAAAGTCCTTTGGGGAGACAGAGTATGCCAGCACACACCACAGCGCTATATAACACAGGGATTTTCACTTACAATAAGTGATTTCCCAATAGCTGCTTTTATGACTTATTTTGCGCCTAAATTTATGTGCCCCCCTCTCTTTTTCACCCTTCTTGTACCTGGATACTGCAGGGGAGAGCCTGGGGAGCTGCTTCCAGCGGAGCTGTGAAGGGAAAATGGCGCTGGTGTGCTGAGGAAGAAGTCCCCGCCCCCTCAGCGGCGGGCTTCTGTCCCGCGTTTTGTGTATGTTAATGGCGGGGGTTTTTACATATATACAGTACCAGACTGTATTTATGTATTTTTTAATGCCAAAAGGTATATTAATTGCTGCCCAGGGCGCCCCCCACCCCCCCAGCACCCCACAGTGACCGGAGTATGTAAGTGTGCTGGGAGCAATGGCGCACAGCTGCGGTGCTGTGCACTACCTTTAATGAAGACAGGAGTCTTCTGCCGCCGATTTCGTCGTCTTCACTCTTCTGTCTTCTGGCTCTGCAAGGGGGACGGCGGCGCGGCTCCGGGAACCCTCTGGAGCTAATGGTGTCCAGTAGCCTAAGAAGCACAAGCTAGCTGCAAGCAGGTAGGTTTGCTTCTCTCCCCTCAGTCCCACATAGCAGTGAGTCTGTTGCCAGCAGAAGCTCACTGAAAATAAAAAACCTAATAAATACTTTTTCTAGCAAGCTCAGGAGAGCCCACTAGGAGCACCCAGCTCTGGCCGGGCACAGATTCTAACTGAGGTCTGGAGGAGGGGCATAGAGGGAGGAGCCAGTGCACACCAGATAGTACCTAATCTTTTCTTTAGAGTGCCCAGTCTCCTGCGGAGCCCACTATTCCCCATGGTCCTTACGGAGCTCCCAGCATCCACTAGGACATCAGAGAAATAGGCATAGATACACAAGGATAGATGCTATCTATTGCATAATGGTCCACCAGATTGCTAGGTTCTTAATGGGTTGTATGATGATACCCCGCAATGTTGGCCAAGTGTCAGGAGGGTGTGAGAGTAAAGAAAGACAAGATATGTGATGTTATGTATACTGTACAGAGAGGATAAATTAGATAGGGAAGCACTGAAGGTTATGTGGGTGTGTCTGGAATTTGATAGGCTTGTCTGAAGAGGTGAGTTTTCAGGGAACGGTTAAAGGTTTGGAGACTAGAGGCGAGTCTTATTGTGCGTGGGAGGGCATTCCACAGAGTGGGTGAAGCCCGGATAAAGTCCTGTAATTTTGAGTGTGAACAAGTAATGCGTGTGGATGAGAGACGTAGATCTTGTGCAGAGCGGAGAGGTCGTGTAGGGAGATATTTTGAGATGAGTGAAAAGATGTATGTTGGTGCAGTTTGGTTAATAGCATTGTATGTCAGTAAAAGTATTTTATATTTAATACGGTAGAATACCGGTAACCAATGGAGGGACTGACAGAGCGGATCTGCAGACGATGAACGTCTAGCGAGGAAGATTAGCCTCGCAGCTGCATTCAAAATGGATTGTAGTGGGGAGAGCCTATGTTTGGGAAGACCGGTCAGGAGACTATTACAATAATCAATGTGGGAGATAATGAGAGCATGGATTAAAGTTTTTGCTGTGTCTTGTGTAAAATATGGATATATCCTATATGGATATAGGATATGTCGACAAGTCGACGGGGCACCTGGAATATTTTATCCAGGTGTTTCCTGGCCACTCTGATGTCCACCTTTAAAACTTGACATACTACGACAATCAATGCCTGAATGCCCTGGGCTACGGTTCCTCTGGGATCTGTTCCTCCCCTGTGTGTGGAATCACGCCCCCACTAATGGGGGCATACGCTCGTCCTTTGAATCGTCCAACTGCAGGACAGAGGGTAACAGTCCTAAAAACTTGGTTAGAGATGCCACTAAGTAGGTGGCTGTGTCTTAGACGTAGATGTGTTGTAAAGGCCACTGGGACCTCTTCCACATTTGTCAAGGGGAGTGCTAACCTTCTCTTATTTTATACAACACCTTTGTGGAGTCTGGCATCACAGAGGGGGATGGGACCATGGACATAGTGAGCCCTTCCACTGACCTTGCTAATGCCCGAGCCCAGGCCGGTTCTGGGTCTGGTGAGAGGACAGATTTCTGAGATCTGGAAACCTTCCACAGAGGCTTCCAGCTCAGCAGACAAGTGTGACATAACAGTAGTGAGCTGAGACACCAATACTGGTGTATCCTTTTACCTGTGGTGATCTGAGCTTTGTTGCTCCTAATCACATAAAAGGGAACTATCTGATTGCTCTGTGTGTGAATTTTTCTGCACACCTTGTGCAGGTGAAGGTCTTCTGTGAAGCCTTAAAGTTATTTTCCAGCCATGGTAAAACACACTGATACACAAACACAGTACCGTAGTGGGTAGTGTGAGAGGAGAGTTAAGACAGGCAGGAGAGAAGGGCAAAGGAGAAGGATAATCACACTAGTCCCAATCAGCGGTATTAGTAATGATAAAACGCTAGGCACATATATATATGCAGTAACTAAAGTAAAACTCTGTTACATGTGCTCAGTTACTCTCCTGACAGAACCTCTACACCATTCATAACTCACGATCTTGTTTAAAGGTCTCTCAGTCTCACCGCTGTCTTAACAATAATACACACGGTGCGATATAACCTTGCGATTTTGACTACACAGTCAAAATTGCAAGGTAAGTTAGTGCATATCGCACCGTGTGTACACAGCTTGCGATACCGATGCGTGGTCCCGTGTGGTCGGTATCGCAAGGTTGGATAGACTGCAGTCAAAATTGTCCACAGCCAAAATTGCAAGCACACAGTCAAAATCGAAGATAGCCAAAATTTCACAGTGTGTATGCACCTTTAGAAGGTCAGCTTAGTCCACAGCAGCAGCTCTTAATCGGTGGAGAGTGAATACTCTGCCTTTAGTAATGGCCGCCTGCTTTTGCTATACTGTGATGGCACCGAGGCAGCTGAGAGCAAGGAACTTAACTCTGGGAGTTAGCTTCCCCCGGCCACGCATTATGGCGCTCTTTTGTGCGGACCGCTGCTGGGACTTCCTAAATCACTGCCATTGTTTGTGCCTGCATCCCGCTAATCAGGAGCCAGGCGTTATACTCACAGAGCTGCCGTTTGATGGACGGTGGCGGTTGTGGCTAGGGGGATTGAGACGCGCACGGCATGCAGCGGAGTACTATGCTAACAGATCCTATTGCTTGGCTGCAGAATTACAGACTAACATAATAAAATAAAAAATAAAAATAAGATTTTACTTACCGATAAATCTATTTCTCGTAGTCCGTAGTGGATGCTGGGGACTCCGTCAGGACCATGGGGGATTAGCGGCTCCGCAGGAGACAGGGCACAAAAGTAAAAGCTTTAGGATCAGGTGGTGTGCACTGGCTCCTCCCCCTATGACCCTCCTCCAAGCCTCAGTTAGGATACTGTGCCCGGACGAGCGTACACAATAAGGAAGGATTTTGAATCCCGGGTAAGACTCATACCAGCCACACCAATCACACTGTACAACCTGTGATCTGAACCCAGTTAACAGCATGATAACAGAGGAGCCTCTGAAAAGATGGCTCACAACAATAATAACCCGATTTTTGTAACAATAACTATGTACAAGTATTGCAGACAATCCGCACTTGGGATGGGCGCCCAGCATCCACTACGGACTACGAGAAATAGATTTATCGGTAAGTAAAATCTTATTTTCTCTGACGTCCTAGTGGATGCTGGGGACTCCGTCAGGACCATGGGGATTATACCAAAGCTCCCAAACGGGCGGGAGAGTGCGGATGACTCTGCAGCACCGAATGAGAGAACTCCAGGTCCTCTTTAGCCAGGGAATCAAATTTGTAGAATTTTATAAACGTGTTCTCCCCCGACCACGTAGCTGCTCGGCAGAGTTGTAATGCCGAGACCCCTCGGGCAGCCGCCCAGGATGAGCCCACCTTCCTTGTGGAATGGGCCTTGACAGATTTAGGCTGTGGCAGGCCTGCCACAGAATGTGCAAGTTGAAATGTGCTACAAATCCAACGAGCAATCGTCTGCTTAGAAGCAAGAGCACCCAGTTTGTTGGGTGCATACAGGATAACAGCGAGTCAGTTTTCCTGACTCCAGCCGTCCTGGAAACCTATATTTTCAGGGCCCTGACAACATCTAGCAACTTGGAGTCCTCCAAGTCCCTAGTAGCCGCAGGTACCACAATAAGCTGGTTCAGGTGAAACGCTGACACCACCTTAGGAAGAAACTGGGGACGAGTCCGCAGCTCTGCCCTGTCCGAATGGACAATCAGATATGGCTTTTGTGAGACAAAGCCGCCAATTCTGACACTCGCCTGGCCGAGGCCAGGGCCAACAGCATGGTCACTTTTCATGTGAGATATTTCAAATCCACAGATTTGAGCGGTTTAAATGTGATTTGAGGAATCCCAGAACTACGTTGAGATCCCACAGTGCCACTGTAGGCACAAAAAGGGGGTTTTATATGCAATACTCCCTTGACAAACTTCTGGACTTCAGGAACTGAAGCCAATTCTTTCTGGAAGAAAATTGACAGGGCCGAAATTTGAACCTTAATGGACCCCAATTTGAGGCCCATAGACACTCCTGTTTGCAGGAAATGCAGGAATCGACCGAGTTGAAATTTCTTCGTGGGCCTTCTTGGCCTCACACCACGCAACATATTTTCGCCACATGTGGTGATAATGTTTTGCGGTCACCTCCTTCCTGGCTTTGACCAGGGTAGGAATGACCTCTTCCGGAATGCCTTTTTCCCTTAGGATCTGGCGTTCCACCGCCATGCCGTCAAACGCAGCCGCGGTAAGTCTTGGAACAGACCTGGTACTTGCTGAAGCAAGTCCCTTCTTAGCGGCAGAGGCCATGAGTCCTCTGTGAGCATTTCTTGAAGTTCCGGGTGCCACGTCCTTCTTGGCCATTCCGGAGCCACGAGTATAGTTCTTACTCCTCTACGTCTTATAATTCTCAGTACCTTGGTTATGAGAAGCAGAGGAGGGAACACATACACCGACTGGTATACCCACGGTGTTACCAGAACGTCCACAGATATTGCTTGAGGGTCTCTTGACCTGGCGCAATACCTGTCCAGTTTTTTGTTCAGGCGGGACGCCATCATGTCCACCTTTGGTCTTTCCCAACGGTTCACAATCATGTGGAATACTTCCCGATGAAGTCCCCACTCTCCCGGGTGGAGGTCGTGCCTGCTGAGGAAGTCTGCTTCCCAGTTGTCCACTCCCGGAATGAACACTGCTGACAGTGCTATCACATGATTTTTCGCCCAGCGAAGAATCCTTGCAGTTTCTGCCATTGCCCTCCTGCTTCTTGTGCCGCCCTGTCTGTTTACGTGGGCGACTGCCGTGATGTTGTCCCACTGGATCAATACCTGCTGACCTTGAAGCAGAGGTCTTGCTAAGCTTAGAACATTGTAAATTGCCCTTAGCTCCAGTATATTTATGTGGAGAGAAGTCTCCAGACTTGATCACACTCCCTGGAAATTTTTTCCCTGTGTGACTGCTCCCCAGCCTCTCAGGCTGGCATCCGTGGTCACCAGGACCCAGTCCTGAATGCCGAATCTGCGGCCCTTTAGTAGATGAGCACTCTGCAGCCACCGCAGAAGAAACACCCTTGTCCTTGGAGACAGGGTTATCCGCTGATGCATCTGAAGATGCGATCCGGACCATTTTTCCAGCAGATCCCACTGAAAAGTTCTTGCGTGAAATCTACCGAATGGAATCGCTTCGTAAGAAGCCACCATTTTTCCCAGGACCCTTGTGCAATGATGCACTGACACTTTGCCTGGTTTTAGGAGGTTCCTGACTAGCTCGGATAACTCCCTGGCTTTCTTCTCCGGGAGAAACACCTTTTTCTGGACTGTGTCCAGAATCATCCCTAGGAACAGTAGACGTGTCGTCGGAAACAGCTGCGGTTTTGGAATATTTAGAATCCACCCGTGCTGTCGTAGAACTACTTGAGATAGTGCTACTCCGACCTCCAACTGTTCTCTGGACCTTGCCCCTATCAGGAGATCGTCCATTTTCTTTGAAGAATCATCATTTCGGCCATTACCTTGGTAAGGACCCGGGGTGCCGTGGACAATCCAACCGGCAGCGTCTGAAACTGATAGTGACAGTTCTGTACCACGAACCTGAGGTACCCTTGGTGAGAAGGGCAAATTGGGACATGGAGGTAAGCATCCCTGATGTCCCGGGACACCATATAGTCCCCTTCTTCCTGGTTCGCTATCACTGCTCTGAGTGACTCCATCTTGATTTGAACCTTTGTATGTAAGTGTTCAACTATTTCAGATTTAGAATAGGTCTCACCGAGCCGTCTGGCTTCAGTACCACAATATAGTGTGGAATAATACCCCCTTTCCTTGTTGTAGGAGGGGTACTTTGATTATCACCTGCTGGGAATACAGCTTGTGAATGGTTTCCACTACTGCCTCCCTGTCGGAGGGAGACGTTGGTAAAGCAGACTTCAGGAACCTGCGAGGGGGAGACGTCTCGAATTTCCAATCTGTACCCCTGGGATACTACTTGTAGGATCCAGGGGTCCACTTGCGAGTGAGCCCACTGCGTGCTGAAACTCTTGAGACGACCCCCCCCACCGCACCTGAGTCCGCCTGTACGGCCCCAGCGTCATGCTGAGGACTTGGCAGAAGCGGTGGAGGGCTTCTGTTTCTGGGAATGGGCTGCCTGCTGCAGTCTTCTTCCCTTTCCTCTATCCCATGGCAGATATGACTGGCCTTTTGCCCGCTTGCCCTTATGGGGACGAAAGGACTGAGGCTGAAAAGACGTTGTCTTTTTCTCCTTTATACGGCAATACTTCCATGTGCCGTTTGGAATCTGCATCACCTGACCACTGTCGTGTCCATAAACAACTTCTGGCAGATATGGACATCGCACTTACTCTTGATGCCAGAGTGCAAATATCCCCCTGTGCATCTCGCATATATAGAAATGCATCCTTTAAATGCTCTATAGTCAATAAAATACTGTCCCTGTCAAGGGTATCAATATTTTCAGTCAGGGAATCCGACCAAGCCACCCAGCGCTGCACATCCAGGCTGAGGCGATCGCTGGTCGCAGTATAACACCAGTATGTGTGTATATACTTTTCTCTAACGTCCTAGTGGATGCTGGGAACTCCGTAAGGACCATGGGGAATAGCGGGCTCCGAAGGAGGCTGGGCACTCTAGAAAGATCTTAGACTACCTGGTGTGCACTGGCTCCTCCCACTATGACCCTCCTCCAAGCCTCAGTTAGATTTCGTGCCCGGCCGAGGTTGGATGCACACTAGGGGCTCTCCTGAGCTCTTAGAAAGTTATAGTCTTAGAATTTGTTATTTTCAGTGAGACCTGCTGGCAACAGGCTCACTGCAGCGAGGGACTAAGGGGAGAAGAAGCAAACTCGCCTGCTTGCAGCCGGATTGGGCTTCTTAGGCTACTGGACACCATTAGCTCCAGAGGGATCGACCGCAGGCCCAGCCTTGATGTTCGGTCCCGGAGCCGCGCCGCCGTCCCCCTTACAGAGCCAGAAGCAAGAAGATGGTCCGGAAAATCGGCGGCATGAAGACTCTGTCTTCACCAAGGTAGCGCACAGCACTGCAGCTGTGCGCCATTGCTCCTCTCACACACTTCACACTCCGGTCACTGAGGGTGCAGGGCGCTGGGGGGGGCGCCCTGAGGCAGCAATAAAAACACCTTGGCTGGCTAAAATACCTCAATATATGGCCCCAGGGGCTATATATGAGGTAAATACCCCTGCCAGAATTCCATAGAAAACGGGAGAGTAGGCCGCGAAAAAGGGGCGGAGCCTATCTCCTCAGCACACTGGCGCCATTTTTCCCTCACAGCTCGGCTGGAGGGAAGCTCCCTGGCTCTTCCCTGCACAGTAAGAGGGAAAAGAGAGGGGGGGCATTAAAATTGGCACTGTATACAGTATATTATATAAAAGCTATTAGGGACATAACTCAGTTAGTCCCTGTATATATATAGCGCTCTGGTGTGTGCTGGCATACTCTTACTCTGTCCCCCCAAAGGGCTTTTGTGGGTCCTGTCCTCGTTTAGAGCATTCCCTGTGTGTCTGCGGTGTGTCGGTACGGCTGTGTCGACATGTTGAATGAGGAGGCTTATATGGTGACAGAACAGAGGCCGATATATGTGATGTCGCCCCCTGTGGGGCCGACACCAGAGTGGATGGATAGGTGAAAGGTATTAACCGACAGTGTCAACTCCTTACATAAAAGGGTGGATGACGTAACAGCTGTGGGACAGCCGGCTTCGCAGCCCGCGCCTGCCCGGGCGTCTCAAAGGCCATCAGGCCCGCTCTCTCAGATGGCAGACACAGATGTCGACACGGAGTCTGACTCCAGTGTCGACAAGGTGGAGACATATACACAATCCACTAGGAACATCCGTGACGTGATCCCGGCAATAAAAAATGTGTTATACATTTCTGACTTTAACCCAAGCACCTCTAAAAATGGGTTTTAGGTTTGGGGAGAAAAAACAGGCAGTGTTTTGTTCCCCCATCAGATGAATAAATGAAGTGTGTGAAAGCGTGGGTTCCCCCGTTAAGAAACTGGTAATTTATAAAAAGTTACTGATGGCGTACCCTTTCCCGCCAGGTGGATAAGTTACGCTGGGAGATATCCCCTAGGGTGGATAAGGCGCTCACACGTTTGTCAAAAAAGGTGGCACTGCCGTCTTAGGATACGGCCACTTTAATAGGTACCTGTTGATAAAAAACAGGAGGCTATCCTGAAGTCTGTATTTACACACTCAGGTACTAGACTGAGACCTGCAGATAGTGCTGCTGCAGCGTGGTCGGTGACCCTGTCAAACAGGGATACTAGTTGGCAAACATAAAAACATATTAAAGACGTCGTCTTATATATGGGGGATGCACAGAGGGATATTTTGCCGGCTGGCATCCAAAATAAATGTAATGTCCATTCTGTCAGGAGGGTATTAGAGACCTGTCACTGGACAGGTGATGCTGACTTAAAAAGCGCATAGAGAGCCTTATAAGGGTGAGGAATTATTTGGGGATGGTCTCTGGGACCTCGTATCCACAGCAACTGCTGGGAAGAAATAATTTTACCTCAGGTTTCCTCACAGACAAAGGTACAGTCCTTTCGGCTTCAGAAAAGCAAGCGGGTCAAATGGCGCTTCCTTTCTGTACAGAGACAAGGGTAGAGGGAAAAAAGCTGCACCAGTCAGCCTGTTCCCAGAATCAAGATTCTTCCCCCGCCTCCTGTGAGGCCACACCATGACGCGGGTGCTCCACAGGTGTAGCCAGGTACGGTGGGGGGCCGTCTCAAAAATTTCAGCAATTAGTGGGCTCGCTCACAGGTGGATCCCTGTTTCTTTCAAGTAGTATTTCAGGGGTACAAGCTGGAATTTGAGATGTCTCCCCCCAGCCGTTTCCTAAAATATGCCTTGCTGACAACTCCCTCAGGCAGGGAGGCTGTGCTAGAGGCAATTAATAAGTGGTATTCCCAGCAGGTAATACTCAAGGTGCCCCTACTTCAACAAGGACGGGGTTACTATTCCACACGGGTTGGGGTACCGAAACCGCATGGTTCGGTGTGACCCATTTTATATTTAAAATCCATGAACACAAAAATTCAAGTTCAAGATGGAATCGCTCAGGGCGGTTATTCCAAGCCTGGACGAGGGGGATTACATGGTATCCTGGGACATCAAGGATGCTTACCTGCATGTCCCCATTTACCATCCTCGCCAGGAGTACCTCAGATTTGTGGTACAGGATTACCATTACCAAGTCCAGACACTGCCGTTTGGACTGTACATGGCACCGAGGGTGTTTTATCAAGGTAATGGCCGAAATGTTGATACTCCTTCAAAAAAAAGGGAGTTGTAATTATCCCGTACTTGGACAATCTCGTTATAAGGGCGAAGTCCAAGGAGCAGTTGGTAGTCGGGGTAGCACTATTTTGGAAAGTGCTACAACAGCATGGTTGGATTCTAAACAGTCCAAAGTCACAGCTGGTTCCTATGACACGTCTACTGTTCCTGGGGATGGTTCTGGACATAAACCAGAAATAGTGTTTCTCCCGGAGGAGAAAGCCAAGGAGTTGTCATCTCTAGTCAGAGACCTCCTGAAGCCAAAATAGGTAGCGGTGCATCATTGCACGCGAGTCCTGGGAAAAATGGTAGCTTCCTACGAAGCAATCCCATTAGGCAGGTTCCATACAAGAACTTTTCAGAGGGACCTGTTGGACAAGTGGTCCGGATCGCATCTTCCGATGCATAGGCTGATAACCCTGTCTCCAAGGACCAGGGTATCTCTACTGTGGTGGCTGCAGAGTGCCCATCTTCAAGAGGGCCGCAGGTTCGGCATACAGGACTAGGTCCTAGTGACCATGGATTCCAGCCTTTGAGGCTGGGAGGCAGTCACACAGGGAAGAAATTTCCAGGGACTTTGGTCAAGTCAGGTTATTTCCCTACACATAAATATTCTGGACCTGAGGGCCATTTTCAATGCCCTGAGGCCGGCAAGGCCTCTGCTTCAAAACCAGACGGTACTGATCCAATCAGACATCACGGCAGTCGCCCATGTAAACAGACAGGGCGGCACAAGAAGCAGGATGGCGATGGCAGAAGCCACAAGGATTCTCCGATAGGCGGAAAATCATGTGTTAGCACTGTCAGCAGTGTTCATTCCCGGAGTGGACAACTGGGAAGCAGATCTTCTCAACAGACACGACCTCCACCCGGGAGAATGGGGACTTCCTCCAGAAGTCTTCCAATAGGATTGTACACTATTGGGAAAGGCCACAGGTGGACATGATGGCGTCCCGCCTCAACAAAAAGCTATAAAAGATATTGCACCGGGTCAAGGGACCCTCAGGCGATAGCTATGGACGCTCTGGTAACACCGTGGGTGTACCAGTCGGTTTATGTGTTCTCCCCTCTGCCTCTCATACCAAAGGTACTGAGAATAATAAGAAGGCGAGGAGTAAGAACGATACTCGTGGATGGCCAAGAAGAGCTTGGTACCCAGAACTTCAAGAATTTATATCAGAGGACCCATGGCCTCTGCCACTCAGACAGGACCTGCGGCAGCAGGGGCCCTGTCTGTTCCAAGACTTACCGCGGCTGCGTTTGTCGGCATGGCGGTTGAACGCCGGATCCTGAAGGAAAAGGGCATTCCGGAGGAAGTCATTCCTACGCTTACTAAAGCCAGGAAAGAGGTTACAGCAACTCATTATCACCGCATATGGCGAAAATATGTTGCATGGTGTGAGGCCGAAAGGGCCCCAACAGAGGAATTTCAACTAGGTCGATTTCTGCATTTCGTGCAAGCAGGAGTGACTATGGGCCTTAAATTGGGTTCCATTAAGGTACAGATCTCGGCTCTGTCGATTTTCTTTCAAAAAGAACTAGCTTCAGTACCTGAAGTTCAGACATTTATAAAAGGAGTGCTGCAGAGTCAGCCCCCGTTTGTGCCTCCTGTGGCACCTTGGGATCTCAACGTGGTGTTGAGTTTCTTAAAATCACATTGGTTTGAACCACTAAAAACCGTGGATCTGAAATATCTCACGTGGAAGGTGGTTATGTTATTGGCCTTGGCTTCTGCCAGGCGAGTATCAAAGTTGGCGGCTTTGTCTTGTAAAAGCCCTTATTTGATTTTCCATATGGATAGGGCAGAATTGAGGACTCGTCCCCAGTTTCTCCCAAAGGTGGTGTCAGCGTTTCACCTGAACCAGCCTATTGTGGTGCCTAGGCTACTAGGGACTTGGAGGACTCCAAGTTGCTAGACGTTGTCAGGGCACTGAAAATATATGTTTCCAGAACGGCTAGAGTCAGAAAATCTGACTCGCTGTTTATCCTATATGCACCTAACAAGCTGGGTGCTCCTGCTTCTAAGCAGACTATTGCTCGTTGGATTTGTAGTACAATTCAGCTTGCACATACTGTGGCAGGCCTGCCACAGCCAAAATCTGTCAATGCCCATTCCACAAGGAAGGTGGGCTCATCTTGGGCGGCTGCCCGAGAGGTCTCGGCTTTACAACTTTGCCGAGCAGCTACTTGGTCAGGGGCAAACACGTTTGCAAAAATTCGACAAATTTGATACCCTGGCTGAGGAGGACCTGGAGTTCTCTCATTCAGTGCTGCAGAGTCATCCGCACTCTCCCGCCCGTTTGGGAGCTTTGGTATAATCCCCATGGTCCTTACGGAGTTCCCAGCATCCACTAGGACGTTAGAGAAAATAAGAATTTACTCACCGGTAATTCTATTTCTCGTAGTCCGTAGTGGATGCTGGGCGCCCATCCCAAGTGCGGTTTATCTGCAATACTTGTACATAGTTATGGTTAACTAAATCGGGTTATTGTTGAGCCATCTGTTGAGAGGCTCTATTGTTTCATACTGTTAACTGTGTTTCATATCACGAGTTGTACGGTGTGATTGGTGTGGCTGGTATGAGTCTTACCCGGGATTCAAAATCCTTCCTTATTGTGTACGCTCGTCCGGGCACAGTACCTAACTGAGGCTTGGAGGAGGGTCATAGTGGGAGGAGCCAGTGCACACCAGGTAGTCTAAGATCTTTCTAGAGTGCCCAGCCTCCTTCGGAGCCCGCTATTCCCCATGGTCCTTACGGAGTTCCCAGCATCCACTACGGACTACGAGAAATAGAATTACCGGTGAGTAAATTCTTATTTTTAGGATATTTTCCAGCCTCCTATCAGCTGGCTCCTTGAGGGCGGCCCTATCTGGAGACGGTACCGCCACTTGTTTTGATAAGCGTGTGAGCGCCTTATCCACCCTAAGGGGTGTTTCCCAACGCGCCCTAACTTCTGGCGGGAAAGGGTATACCGCCAATAATTTTCTATCGGGGGAAACCCACGCATCATCACACACTTCATTTAATTTATCTGATTCAGGAAAAACTACAGGTAGTTTTTTCACACTCCACATAATACCCTTTTTTGTGGTACTTGTAGTATCAGAAATATGTAACACCTCCTTCATTGCCCTTAACAAGTAACGTGTGGCCCTAAAGGAAAATACGTTTGTTTCTTCACCGTCGACACTGGAGTCAGTGTCCGTGTCTGTGTCGACCGACTGAGGTAAAAGGACGTTTTAACGCCCCTGACGGTGTTTTAGACGCCTGGACAGGTACTAATTGGTTTGCCGGCCGTCTCATGTCGTCAACCGACCTTGCAGCGTGTTGACATTATCACGTAATTCCTTAAATAAGCCATCCATTCCGGTGTCGACTCCCTAGAGAGTGACATCACCATTACAGGCAATTGCTCCGCCTCCTCACCAACATCGTCCTCATACATGTCGACACACACGTACCGACACACAGCACACACACAGGGAATGCTCTGATAGAGGACAGGACCCCACTAGCCCTTTGGGGAGACAGAGGGAGAGTTTGCCAGCACACACCAAAAACGCTATAATTATACAGGGACAACCTTTATACAAGTGTTTTTCCCTTATAGCATTTTAATATAGTCATATCGCCAAATAAGTGCCCCCCCTCTCTGTTTTAACCCTGTTTCTGTAGTGCAGTGCAGGGGAGAGCCTGGGAGCCTTCCCACCAGCATTTCTGTGAGGGAAAATGGCGCTGTGTGCTGAGGAGAATAGGCCCCGCCCCCTTTTCGGCGGGCTTGTTCTCCCGTTTTTCTGAGACCTGGCAGGGGTTAAATACATCCATATAGCCCCCGGGGGCTATATGTGATGTATTTTTAGCCAGAATAAGGTACTATCATTGCTGCCCAGGGCGCCCCCCCCAGCGCCCTGCACCCTCAGTGACCGCTGCTATGAAGTGTGCTGACAACAATGGCGCACAGCTGCAGTGCTGTGCGCTACCTTATGAAGACTGAAAAGTCTTCTGCCGCCGGTTTCTGGACCTCTTCACTTTTCGGCATCTGCAAGGGGGTCGGCGGCGCGGCTCCGGGACGAACCCCAGGGTGAGACCTGTGTTCCGACTCCCTCTGGAGCTAATGGTGTCCAGTAGCCTAAGAAGCCAATCCATCCTGCACGCAGGTGAGTTCACTTCTCTCCCCTAAGTCCCTCGATGCAGTGAGCCTGTTGCCAGCAGGACTCACTGAAAATAAAAAACCTAACAAAACTTTTACTCTAAGCAGCTCTTTAGGAGAGCCACCTAGATTGCACCCTTCTCGGCCGGGCAGAAAAATCTAACTGAGGCTTGGAGGAGGGTCATAGGGGGAGGAGCCAGTGCACACCACCTGATCCTAAAGCTTTTACTTTTGTGCCCTGTCTCCTGCGGAGCCGCTAATCCCCCATGGTCCTGACGGAGTCCCCAGCATCCACTAGGACGTCAGAGAAAAATGTTTGCCTTTGAGGAGAAGCCCAGGATGTGACCAGCTTCCTCGGGCACTAAACTAAAACTGGCTTGAAGGAGCGGTACAGAGGAGGAGGACTCTTACACACACTTCTAAATTCTAAAAGCGTCAGCTCCTGGTTAGCACACACTCTATACCCTATTGTAAAGAGCACTCCAGTGTCCCCTAGTGGATGAATAAAGAAACATGGTTAACACAGAGATTGTGTAATCAGATTTCTGCATCTAAAGGGCACATCAGAAGCTGAAATTCATCGCCAACTCGTCGAAGTGTACAGTGCCTTGGATAACAGGACAAACGTTGAAGATAAGCAGCAATCCGGCCGGCCAAATATGTCCATCCCAGACAGTGCCCCAAATATATTTGTTCTGTCCCAACATGTTCCCCTTCAAAAAAAAACCAAAAAAAAAAACTTGATCCATCTCATCACAGTGGAATACAAGTATGCAGAGAGGCACTCACCAAACTTTCATGTCAAGAATAAAACGTGGTTTGACCAACTCGTTCAAAATACATGCATAGATCAATGTTTTGATCACCTCTGGGATCTTAATCATGATTATATACGTAATCATTTCAGTATGATATTTGACAAGGAAGTCTCATGAGTGCCTCTACGCTTTCCTTTTCTGGATACTATACATATGTGCCACAAATCTAGCGTCTGTACCGTGTCACAACTTGGTGTATTAAGTTGCATCATGCCATATTGAGTCGAATCATAAGGTACTGGGACACCAGAAAAGCCAGAAAGTGTAATACTACCACCAGATGTAACTTTTCCTAAACTACACTGCGCATGTGTCAAATAGCCTATGTAGTTCTGTGGCACCACCTGCTGATTGGCTGACAGAAACATGTGGGAAATATCATTTGGGACATGGATGGAGAGCTGTAGTTTATGGTTATTAGACGGCTATATTCTATTTAACAAGGAAAGGGGACTGAGCACGACAAGGAGTGTATATTAAAGAATTGAATCATATGATGTGTTAGTCCTGTATTATTAAAAACAATATATATATATATATATATATATATATATATATATATATTTTATTTTTATTTTATTTATTTATTTATACTAGTAGCACAGGTGCCAGCTGACAATTACTGTCTGCATTTGCAGTTCGGGGTAAGAGAAAAACATATAGCTATCCCTAATGCACAGTGAGTGAGAAATAACACTACATAATAATCAGATAATACAGAGATCTTAGTTGCGTATATCTGCAGATATAGATAGGGTTAAGCCCCCAGGCCGAACAGCAAGGTGTCTCTGTCCCTGGGGGTCCCTAATACCAGGTATGGGTCCGGGACCCCATCATGTCGGCATTGGTCGGCTACCCCAGGGCAGCACACAGGTGAAAATTAGTAAGGGTTAAGAAGCACATAAGTGCTATGTAAGTGAGGTGTGATTAATATAATACAAAAATATATACAATGTGACAGGGAAAAACATAAAAGTGATAATAAAGTGTTAGGGTGTGCCAACCTGAAGCAGCCTAGCCCTACAGACACAGGGAATAACGCACACCCTAACACTTTATTAACACTTATGTTTACAGTTATGGTTTTAAAGGGGTTGGGTATTGAATGCCGGCGGCCAGGAGACCGACAGCGGCATCCCGACAGTTGAGATGCTGACTAGAGTTCACTGCACCGTACACTAATAATAATTTTATTTATATAGCGCTCTTTCTCCAACAGGACTCAAGGCGCTTTACAGACATCAAAAACTATGCACATAATACAGAGGATTTAAGTAATACAGCAATAGATAAGCCACAGACAAAAAAAAAAAAAAGCCTTAAGCACACAGAAAGCATAATGAATGATTGGTGTAGGCATTTTGGGTAAAAATTTCTAAGGGTTGTGTATTCCACCCTTACAAGGTACCAGGTGCGGCAGCCATCTTGGGCGCACAGTGTCCGATTACCCAGGGTGGAATAGTCTACCCCTAGAAGAGATGACACAAAAAAGGAGATTTATGGTAGACTTACCATTGTTAAATCTTTCTGCAAGGTACATTGGTTCCACAGGGAAAACATTGGGGGTGAGGGGGGGGGATGTAGAGATGAATCTTGAGTCACAGGCACCAACAGGTTAAAGTTTTAGACTGTCCCAAGATGCATTGGGGGCCTCCTCTATAATCCAGCCTCCAAGCACTGGAGCTCAGTTTCGTTGACCAGTCCAAAGCAGGAGCAAGTAAAAGAGAAGGCAGATGTCAGTCACATAGAACCACGTTCTCACGACAGGAGAAGGGACCAGTGGCTCATGCCATACAAACCCATAGACGCTAGGTGCGTCAGGGCAGGTGCCCTGTGGAACCAATTTACCTTGCAGAAAGAGATTTAACAATGAAAGTCTACCATAAATCTCCTTTTTTGCAGTGGGGTATATTGGTTTCCACAGGGAAAACATCAGGGATGTCCCAAAGCAATTTCTCAAGGGAGGGGCGCGCCGTAGCGGGTATGAGAACCTGGCGTCCAAAGGAAGCATCCTGGGAGGTGGAATTATCAAAGGCATAGAACCTAATGAAGGTGTTCGATGAGGACCACGTAGCCGCCTTGCACAAGTGTTCATCGGACGCGCCTCGGCGAGCTGCCCAAGAAGTACCAACAGACCGAGTAGAATGGGCTTTAAAACGAGCAGGAGCTGGAAAACCAGCCTGTGCATATGCTTGTGCAATCACCATTCCAATCCATCTGGCCAATGTTTGCAGGCCAGCCACGTTCGTGAAAACCAAAAAGTAAAAAAAAAAAAAAGTATCTGACTTCCTAAAAGGGGCAGACCTCTCCACTTATATACGGTGAGCCCATACCACATCCAAAGACCGCTCTTTGGAGGACAAACCAGAAAAGATAAAGCCGGAAGCACAATCTCTTGGTTAAAGAGGGAAAGATGACATCAACTTAGGTTGATAACCAGGGCGAGTTGTAAGAACTGCCCGGTCACGGTGAAAAATCAGAAAGGGTGGATGACAGGACAAAGTGCCTAAGTCAGACACCCTCAAGGCAGAGGCAATAGCCAGTAGGAACAGGACCTTGACCGTGAGCCATGTAAGGTCCACTGACTCAAGAGGTTCATGTGGAGACTCTTGTAAGGCATTCAGGACAACAGACAGATCCCATTGAGCCACAGAAGGGACGTAGGAAGGCTGAACCTGTAAAACACCCTGAGTGAAAGAATGAACGTCAGGCAAAGACGCAATTTTTCTCTGAAACCACACCGACAAGGCAGAAATATGAACCTTGAGGGAGGCCAGACGAAGGCCTAAATCCAGGCATTGTTGTAGAAAAGTTAGAAGTCTGGAAGTACTGAATTTGTATGCATCGTAATTCTTAGCAGGACACCAGGTGAAGCAAGAATTCCATACCCTGTAATACATCTGCGCAGATGCCGGCTTGCTGACCTTCAGAATAGCTTGGATAACCGCCTTGGAGAATCCTTTGGCCCTTAGGAGTGAAGCTTCAAGAGCCACGCCGTCAAAGCCAGTCTGGCCAGGTCTGGGTAGATACAAGGCCCTGAAAGAGGAGATCTGGGCGTTGAAGTAGTAGAAGAGGACCCTCTATCGATAGACCCTGCAGGTCTGAGAACCAATGACGTTTGGGCCATGCTGGAGCGACTAGAAGTAGTATTCCTCCTTCTTGCCTTAACTTCCGTAGTACCCTGTGCAGAAGTGACACTGGAGGGAACACGTATGGCAGCCGGAAGTTCCATGGAATTGCCAATGCATCCACCAATGCTGCTTGAGGATCTCTGGTTCTTGATCCGAAGACCGGAACTTTGTGAATGTGTTGAGACGCCATCAGTTCTACATTTGGTAGGCCCCACTTGTCCACTGGGAATTGAACGACTTCCTGAGGAATACTCCACTCTCCGGCATGCACGTCCTGACCACTGAGGAAATCCGCTTCCCAGTTGAGGACACCCGGAATGAATACTGCAGATATTGCTGGCACATGGCGTACTGTCCAACTAAGTATTTTTGACACTTCTATCATTTCCATGCGGCTTCGAGTGCCGCCTTGATGTTTAAGTATGCCACCGTGGTGGTGTTGTCTGACCTTACTTGAACAGGCCTGTTCTGTAATGTAGGTAGGGAGAAAGACAAAGCATTGAACACTGCCCGTAATTCCCGAATGTATATCGGGAAGAGTGATTCCTCCTTGGTTCACCGACCCTGGAAAAAGTGTTGCTCCAACACTGCGCCCCATCCCCTCAGACTAGCGTCCATAGTCAGTAGGACCCAGTTGAGGATCCAGAAGGGACGGCCCCTGCTTAACTGCTGGTCCTGTAGCCACCAGGTAAGCGACAGACAAACCTCCGGTGTCCAAGAGATCATGTGAGATCTGATCCGATGAGGTAGGCCGTCCCAGTTGGGAGGTCCTGCAGAGGTCAGGAATGAAACGGAGCGTACTCTCTACCATGTCGAAAGTCGACACCAGCAGGCCTAGTACTTGCATCGCCTAGTGTATGGACACTCTTGGGCGAGAGAGGAAGCATCTGATCCTGTATGCGGGTATTTTCATGCATCAATATAAGACAACATACATTTTGCCCGTATATGGTAGTAGAATTATTTACTACAAACGTTTTATAGACGATATTTTTATGCTGTGGGACGGCACTGAGTCGGAGTTCAATGGCATGTTGGAACAACTAAATAGTTTAGAGTCCACGGTACGATTTACTGGACATGTGAGCAATAGCTCCATTAACTTTCTGGACTTGGAAGGAGACAGATCGTAATACAATCTTACACGCTACAAGTAACCAGCCACCTGCGCTCAGGTCGAGCCTACCCATCTCACAGTTTATGCGAGTTTTGAGGAATAACACAGACCAAGATACGGCAGAAACACAAATCTTGGAGATGAAGGCTACAAAAAAAGAGTATGATTAATTCATGCCTGGAGAAGGCTCAGCTGAGGTGTGTTGAGCATAAAATACCAAAAAAAGCACGAATGATATACGTTACACCATTTGATGAAAAATCAACAAACATTGGATCATCACTGAAGCGGCATTGGCCTATAATAAGGTCTGACCCCAAGTTAAAGGGTATGTTTGAACATCCACCGATGATGGTATTTAGACGCGGCCGTAATTTGAAACAGCTCTTGATGCATCCGGCAAGACAGACTACCAACGCAGATGGTGGTTGGCTAAAGCCACAAAGAAGGGCTGCGTTAGATGCCTAGAATGTACTACATGTCGTTCTATGTTGGTTGGGGATAAGTTCCCGCACCCCTTGAGTGGGAAACCCATTAACATCAGATTTAGGCTACATTGCTGGCTTGATCATGTAATATACATGCTATTATTGCCCATGCGGCCTTCCTTATGTGGTGATGACTACCTGCACATTCAGGGAAAGGATGGCGAACCATCGCAGTTCAATCCATCAAGCACTCTTGACAGGACGTACAGATAAGCCTGTGGCTTAGCACTTTTTGGCAGAGGGACACCAAGTAGCCTCCCTTAAGTGTCGAATCATTGATTGGGTTCCAATACCCAAAAAAGGTGGAGATCGATCACTCCTGCTAAAGAAATTAGAAGCAAGGTGGATCCATAGATTGGGTTCGGTGGCACAAAATGGACTCAATGAATCTAATCCTTTGAACTTTTTCTTGCGTTAAGGAATTAATATTTTTTCTTTTTTTTTTCATATTTTTTTCTTTGTAGACATACTAATTTGAATTGTTCACTATAGAGTCTGACCGACACACTTTGGTTTACCTGCATGTTTATGTATGCATACAATTGTTCATGTGTGGAGTTTGCGCTATATATAGATAATGTTGTGTACATATGGATTGGTGTTATCAGATTTATTCTATATATACATGGATAGGTATGTGGTTTATGTTTGTTACTTTTTTAATATAGATCTTGTGGCCGCCTGACTGCGAGTCATTATGGACTTTCCTATATATCTAATAGAATTTACGTGGTCAGTAATATATAATGCTTTTTCATGATAATTGTGTAGATTGATAATGAAGTACCAGCTGACCCCTGCCTTATTGGTCACAAGATAATATTCGTCAGTATATGGGGTTTGTTTTTTTAATTGTTTTCTGATTGGCTCTTCCACCGCTAAGACCAGTGTTCATTCGTGTGTACAGTCTCCCTTTGATAGTAAACAGCCAGATGGGTGTATTATTATATTATCTCACATAGATATATATATATATATATATATATATCGCTCCCAGCTCCGGCACTCCCCAGGTGAATCAGGTATACTTTGCCGGGTGCCCTCCAACACCTAGTCCAGCAGGCTAAGTGTATTCACGTATATCACTCCAATGGCGGCACTCCGGACTGGTACAGATTACTCAAAGCCAATAATGTGTTGCTATACATTATTGGCTTTGAGTAATCTGTACCAGTCCGGAGTGCCGCCATTGGAGTGATATATATATATATATATATATATCTATCTCTCTACATATACACACACTTATTTACATAACTCTCAATGTACGCTGGGACGCTTTCTATACGTGTGCCGGGTAGCGCTATTTCACTTCCGCCCGTGTGACACATGCGGTCCACGGGCCGGAGGTGTCATGCGTTGCTTGGCAGCGGGTCGGAAGTGGCCCCCGTTGCTAGGAAATGGCTGTGTGGAGGCGGCGCTGATCCTCTGTGCTCTGGATGACGGGCACATCTGACGGAGCAGAGGGACTGCGCTCGTGAGCGGGATTTGGAGTTTATAGCAGGTATTTGGCTGCAGTATGCTTCTGAAAGGTTAAACACGAGTGCACACTGGTTTTTATATTTACATATGTGGATGCTTCTTCAGTTGGATATATGGTGCATTGATGTATGTTAAGTTGATTAATTATGACGTCATTGATGGGCGTTTTTGGCACCAATTTTGTTTGAATTTTGGTGCATATAAAGCCAGTCAGGCATGATCAGCTTTACTGCTGGATGCCTGGGATAAAATGCTGTATTATTACTACAGTACAGACTGTTAGTACAGACATTTTGATTAGCCTCCCGAGGAAGGTCCGCTGTGGACCGAAAGCGCTTGAGGATACTATTGCATGTACCAAGTGGACTACGTAACGTATATCAGAATAAATGTGATGACTTTTTGCATACTAAAGATAAATCTGGAGAGTGCCTCTATCAATTCTCTATATCTACAATGCTTTTGCATTAGAGTGGACATCCCAGTCGTTGTTTACCTTTGAAGATGTGAGTGCGACCTATATTGGATATATATATACACACACATATATATATATACACACACACACATATACAGGTTGAGTATCCCATATCCAAATATTCCGAAATACAGAATATTCCGAAATACGGACTTTTTTGAGTGAGACTGAGATAGTGAAATCTTTGTTTTTTGATGGCTCAATGTACACAAACTTTGTTTAATACTCAAAGTTAGTAATATTGTATTAAATGACCTTCAGGCTGTGAGCATAAGGTGTATATGAAACATAAATGAATTGTGTGAATGTACACACACTTTGTTTAATGCACAAAGTTATAAAAAAGTATTGGGTGTATAAGGTGTATATGTGACAAATGCATTCTGTGCTTAGATTTAGGTCCCATCACCATAATATCTCATTATTGTATGCAATTATTCCAAAATACGGAAAAATCAGATATCCAAAATTCCTCTGGTCCCAAGCATTTTGGATAAGGGATACTCAACCTGTGTGTGTGTGTGTGTGTGTGTGTGTGTGTGTGTGTGTGTGTGTGTGTGTGTGTGTGTGTGTATATATATATATATATATATATATGTATAAATGAAAAGAATCGTCTAAGGGAGCTGGAGAGATATCTTTAAATAGGAATTCTCTTACAAATTCTGACCACAGAATACTATAAAAAGTTCAATTTATTCACATATTACCATTGAACAGTACAATTGCAGTAGGTATAAAATGTTGCATACATGGCAAACAAATTTAAAATACAGGCTTCAAATTTTTAGAAGACATGGAGTAAACAGATAAATTCATCCAATGATGTCTTTCAAAGAATGCCTGATGTTCTCACATCTGAGCCACAACCCTGCCATGTATGCAACATTTTATACCTACTGCAAATGCACTGTTCAATGGTAATAATAAGAATTTACTTACCGATAATTCTATTTCTCGTAGTCCATAGTGGATGCTGGGGACTCCGTCAGGACCATGGGGATTAGCGGCTCCGCAGGAGACAGGGCACAAAAGTAAAAGCTTTTAGGATCAGGTGGTGTGCACTGGCTCCTCCCCCCATGACCCTCCTCCAAGCCTCAGTTAGGATACTGTGCCCGGACGAGCGTACACAATAAGGAAGGATTTTGAATCCCGGGTAAGACTCATACCAGCCACACCAATCACACTGTACAACCTGTGATCTGAACCCAGTTAACAGCATGATAACAGCGGAGCTTCTGAAAAGATGGCTCACAACAATAATAACCCGATTTTTGTAACAATAACTATGTACAAGTATTGCAGACAATCCGCACTTGGGATGGGCGCCCAGCATCCACTACGGACTACGAGAAATAGAATTATCGGTAAGTAAATTCTTATTTTCTCTGACGTCCTAAGTGGATGCTGGGGACTCCGTCAGGACCATGGGGATTATACCAAAGCTCCCAAACGGGCGGGAGAGTGCGGATGACTCTGCAGCACCGAACGAGAGAACTCCAGGTCCTCCTCAGCCAGGGTATCAAATTTGTAGAATTTTGCAAACGTGTTTGCCCCTGACCAAGTATCAGCTCGGCAAAGTTGTAAAGCCGAGACCCCTCGGGCAGCCGCCCAAGATGAGCCCACCTTCCTTGTGGATTGGGCATTTACAGATTTTGGCTGTGGCAGGCCTGCCACAGAATGTGCGAGCTGAATTGTACTACAAATTCAACGAGCAATCGTCTGCTTAGAAGCAGGAGCACCCAGCTTGTTGGGTGCATAAAGTATAAACAGCGAGTCAGACTTTCTGACTCCAGCCGTCCTGGAACATATATTTTCAGGGCCCTGACAACGTCTAGCAACTTGGAGTCCTCCAAGTCCCTAGTATCCGCAGGTACCACAATAGGTTGGTTCAGGTGAAACGCTGACACCACCTTAGGAAGAAACTGGGGACGAGTCCGCAGTTCTGCCCTGTCCGAATGGAAAATCAGATATGGGCTTTTGTAAGACAAAGCCACCAATTCTGACACTCGCCTGGCCGAGGCCAGGGCCAACCGCATGGTCACTTTCCATGTGAGATATTTCAAATCCACAGATTTGAGCGGTTCATACCAATGTGATTTGAGGAATCCCAACACTACGTTGAGATCCCACGGTGCTACTGGAGGCACAAAAGGGGCTGTATATGCAATACTCCCTTAACAAACGTCTGGACTTCAGGAACTGAAGCCAATTCTTTCTGGAAGAAAATCGACAGGGCCGAAATCTGAACCTTAATGGACCCCAATTTGAGGCCCATAGACACTCCTGTCTTCAGGAAATGCCGGAATCGACCGAGTTAAAATTCCTCCGTGGGGGCCCTCCTGGCCTCACACCACGCAACAATTTTTCGCCAAATACGGTGATAATGTTGTGCGGTCCCCTCCTTCCTGGCTTTGATCAGGATAGGAATGACTTCCTCCGGAATGCCTTTTTCCTTCAGGATCCGGCGTTCAACCGCCATGCCGTCAAACGCAGCCGCGGTAAGTCTTGGAACAGACAGGGTCCCTGCTGAAGCAGGTCCCTTCTTAGCGGCAGAGGCCATGAGTCCTCTGTGAGCATCTCTTGAAGTTCCGGGTACCAAGTCCTTCTTGGCCAATCCAGAGCCATGAGTATAGTTCTTACTCCTCTCCGTCTTATAATTCTCAGTACCTTGTGTATGAGAGGCAGAGGAGGGAACACATACACTGACTGGTACACCCACGGTGTTACCAGAGCGTCCACAGCTATTGCCTGAGGGTCTCTTGACCTGGCGCAATACCTGTCCAGTTTTTTGTTCAGGCGGGACGCCATCATGTCCACCTTTGGTCTTTCCCAATGGTTCACAATCATGTGGAAGACTTCCCGATGAAGTCCCTACTCTCCCGGGCGTCGGAATGAACACTGCTGACAGTGCTATCACCTGATTTTCCGCCCAGCGAAGAATCCTTGCAGTTTCTGCTATTGCCCTTCTGCTTCTTGTGCCGCCCTGTCTGTTTACGTGGGCGACTGCCGTGATGTTGTCCCACTGGATCAATACCGGCTGACCTTGAAGCAGAGGTCTTGCTAAGCTTAGAGCATTGTAACTTGCCCTTAGCTCCAGTATATTTATGTGGAGATAATTCTCCAGACTTGATCACACTCCCTGGAAATTTTTTCCCTGTGTGACTGCTCCCCAGCCTCTCAGGCTGGCATCCCTGGTCACCAGGACCCTTCCTGAATGCCGAATCTGCGGCCCATTAGTAGATGAGTACTTTGCAGCCACCGCAGAAGAAACACCCTTGTCCTTGGAGACAGGGTTATCCGCTGATGCATCTGAAGATGCGATCCGGACCATTTTTCCAGCAGATCCCACTGAAAAGTTCTTGCGTGAAAACTGCCGAATGGAATCGCTTCGTAAGAAGCCACCATTTTTCCCAGGACCCTTGTGCAATGATGCACTGACACTTTTCCTGGTTTTAGGAGGTTCCTGACTAGCTCGGATAACTCCCTGGCTTTCTTCTCCGGGAGAAACACCCTTTTCTGGACTGTGTCCAGAATCATCCCTAGGAACAGCCGATGTGTCGTCGGAAACAACTGCGGTTTTGGAATATTTAGAATCCACCCGTGCTGTCGTAGAACTACTTGAGATAGTGCTACTCCGACCTCCAACTGTTCTCTGGACCTTGCTCTTATCAGGAGGTCGTCCATTTTCTTTGAAGAAGAATCATCATTTCGGCCATTACCTTGGTAAAGACCCGGGGTGCCGTGGACAATCCAAACGGCAGCGTCTGAAACTGATAGTGACAGTTCTGTACCACGAACCTGAGGTACCCTTGGTGAGAAGGGCAAATTGGGACATGGAGGTAAGTATCCCTGATGTCCCGGGACACCCTATAGTCCCCTTCTTCCTGGTTCGCTATCACTGCTCTGAGTGACTCCATCTTGATTTGAACCTTTGTAAGTGTTCAAATATTTCAGATTTAGAATAGGTCTCACCGAGCCTTCTGGCTTCAGTACCACAACATAGTGTGGAATAATACCCCTTTCCTTGTTGTAGGAGGGGTACTTTGATTATCATCTGCTGGGAATACAGCTTGTGAATTGTTTCCAATACTGCCTCCCTGTCGGAGGGAGACGTTGGTAAAGCAGACTTCAGGAACCTGCGAGGGGGAAACGTCTCGACTTTCCAATCTGTACCCCTGGGATACTACTTGTAGGATCCAGGGGTCCTGTACGGCCCCAGCGTCATGCTGAGAAACTTGGCAGAAGCGGTGGAGGGCTTCTGTTCCTGGGAATGGGCTGCCTGCTGCAGTCTTCTTCCCTTTCCTCTATCCCTGGGCAGATATGACTCTTATGGGGACGAAAGGACTGAGGCTGAAAAGACGGTGTCTTTTTCTGCAGAGATGTGACTTAGGGTAAAAACGGTGGATTTTCCAGCAGTTGCCGTGGCCACCAGGTCCGATGGACCGACCCCAAATAACTCCTCCCCTTTATACGGCAATACTTCTTTGTGCCGTTTGGAATCTTTAAATGCTCTATAGTCAATAAAATACTGTCCCTGTCAAGGGTATCAATATTTTTAGTCAGGGAATCCGACCAAGCCACCCCAGCTCTGCATATCCAGGCTGAGGCGATCGCTGGTCGCAGTATAACACCAGTATGTGTGTATATACTTCTTAGGAGATTTTCCTTGAGGACGGCCCTATCTGGAGACGGTACCGCCACTTGTTTTGATAAGCGTGTGAGCGCCTTATCCACCCTAAGGGGTGTTTCCCAACGCGCCCTAACTTCTGGCGGGAAAGGGTATACCGCCAATAATTTTCTATCGGGGGAAACCCACGCATCATCACACACTTCATTTAATTTATCTGATTCAGGAAAAACTACAGGTAGTTTTTTCACACCCCACATAATACCCTTTTTTGTGGTACTTGTAGTATCAGAAATATGTAACACCTCCTTCATTGCCCTTAACAAGTAACGTGTGGCCCTAAAGGAAAATACGTTTGTTTCTTCACCGTCGACACTGAAATCAGTGTCCGTGTCTGTGTCGACCGACTGAGGTAAATGGGCGTTTTAAAGCCCCTGACGGTGTTTGAGACGCCTGGACAGGTACTATTTTGTTTGCCGGCCGTCTCTGTTGACATTATCACGTAATTCCTTGAATAAGCCATCCATTCCGGTGTCGACTCCCTAGAGAGTGACATCACCATTACAGGCAATTGCTCCGCCTCCTCACCAACATCGTCCTCATACATGTCGACACACACGTACCGACACACAGCACACACACAGGGAATGCTCTGATAGAGGACAGGACCCCACTAGCCCTTTGGGGAGACAGAGGGAGAGTTTGCCAGCACACACCAAAAACGCTATAATTATACAGGGACAACCTTTATATAAGTGTTTTTCCCTTATAGCATTTTAATATATATAGTCATATCGCCAAATAAGTGCCCCCCCTCTCTGTTTTAACCCTGTTTCTGTAGTGCAGTGCAGGGGAGAGCCTGGGAGCCTTCCCACCAGCATTTCTATGAGGGAAAATGGCGCTGTGTGCTGAGAATAGGCCCCGCCCCCTTTTCGGCGGGCTTCTTCTCCCGTTTTTCTGAGACCTGGCAGGGGTTAAATACATCCATATAGCCCCCAGGGGCTATATGTGATGTATTTTTAGCCAGAATAAGGTACTATCATTGCTGCCCAGGGCGCCCCCCCCAGCGCCCTGCACCCTCAGTGACCGCTGCTATGAAGTGTGCTGACAACAATGGCGCACAGCTGCAGTGCTGTGCGCTACCTTATGAAGACTGAAAAGTCTTCTGCCGCCGGTTTCTGGACCTCTTCATTTTTCGGCATCTGCAAGGGGGTCGGCGGCGCGGCTCCGGGACGAACCCCAGGGTGAGACCTGTGTTCCGACTCCCTCTGGAGCTAATGGTGTCCAGTAGCCTAAGAAGCCAATCCATCCTGCACGCAGGTGAGTTCACTTCTCTCCCCTAAGTCCCTCGATGCAGTGAGCCTGTTGCCAGCAGGACTCACTGAAAATAAAAAACCTAACAAAACTTTTACTCTAAGCAGCTCTTTAGGAGAGCCACCTAGATTGCACCCTTCTCGGCCAGGCACAAAAATCTTAACTGAGGCTTGGAGGAGGGTCATGGGGGGAGGAGCCAGTGCACACCACCTGATCCTAAAGCTTTTACTTTTGTGCCCTGTCTCCTGCGGAGCCGCTAATCCCCATGGTCCTGACGGAGTCCCCAGCATCCACTTAGGACGTCAGAGAAATGTGAATAAATTGAACGTTAATAGTATTCTGTGGTCAGAATTTGGAAGAGAATTCCTATTTAAAGATAATATCTATCCAGCTCCCTTAGACAATTCTTTTCTTGTATTATACCTTTGTATTCCAGCTAACAGAGAGTACGTCATAAGGTTGAGCTTCTACACAGCGCGGAATTAGGTCTAGACCACATCCATATTATATATATATATATATATATATATATATATATATATATATATATATATATATATACACACATACATACACACACATATATATATATATATATATATATATAGAGAGAGAGAGAGAGATAGAGCAAGCGCGCTAGGGAACCCCAATATATATACAGAGAGGCCTTGGGGGCTTACACATTCATTTCTATGTAACCAAGATCTCTGAATTCTAAGATATTGTATGGGATTTAAATCTGGTTACTGTTATCATTCAGGGTGCTGGGGGAAACAAAATGTGTTTTTTTTTTCAATCACAATGTAACCAGGCTGTATTTAATCGGGATTACAAGTATTATTTGTCTGGTCGAGTATGATAGTAAAACAGATTAAAAAAAATAAGAATTTACTTACCGATAATTCTATTTCTCATAGTCCGTAGTGGATGCTGGGGACTCAGTAAGGACCATGGGGAATAGCGGCTCCGCAGGAGACTGGGCACATCTAAAGAAAGCTTTAGGACTATCTGGTGTGCACTGGCTCCTCCCCCTATGACCCTCCTCCAAGCCTCAGTTAGGATACTGTGCCCGGACGAGCGTACACAATAAGGAAGGATTTTGAATCCCGGGTAAGACTCATACCAGCCACACCAATCACACCGTACAACTTGTGATCTGAACCCAGTTAACAGCATGATAACAGAGGAGCCTCTAGAAAAGATGGCTCACTACAGCAATAACCCGATTTTTTGGTAACAATAACTATGTACCAGTATTGCAGACAATCCGCACTTGGGATGGGCGCCCAGCATCCACTACGGACTATGAGAAATAGAATTATCGGTAAGTAAATTCTTATTTTCTCTAACGTCCTAAGTGGATGCTGGGGACTCCGTAAGGACCATGGGGATTATACCAAAGCTCCCAAACGGGCGGGAGAGTGCGGATGACTCTGCAGCACCAAATGAGAGAACTCCAGGTCCTCCTCAGCCAGGATATCAATTTTGTAGAATTTTACAAACGTATTTGCTCCTGACCAAGTAGCTGCTCGGCAAAGTTGTAAAGCAGAGACCCCTCGGGCAGCCGCCGAAGATGAGCCCACCTTCCTTGTGGAGTGGGCATTTACAGATTTTTGGCTGTGGCAGGCCTGCCACAGAATGTGCAAGCTGAATTGTACTACAAATCCAACGAGCAATAGTCTGCTTAGAAGCAGGAGCACCCAGCTTGTTGGGTGCACACCGGATAAACAGCGAGTCAGATTTCCTGACTCCAGCCGTCCTGGAAACATATATTTTCAGGGCCCTGACAACGTCTAGCAACTTGGAGTCCTCCAAGTCCCTAGTAGCCGCAGGCACCACAAATAGGTTGGTTCAGGTGAAACGCTGAAACCACCTTAGGGAGAAACTGAGGACGAGTCCTCAATTCCGCCCTGTCCGAATGGAAAATCAGATAAGGGCTTTTTCAGGATAAAGCCGCCAATTCTGACACGCGCCTGGCCCAGGCCAGGGCCAACAGCATGACCACTTTCCATGTGAGATATTTTAACTCCACAGATTTAAGTGGTTCAAACCAATGTGACTTTTGGAACCCAAAACTACAGTGAGATCCCAAAGTGCCACTGGAGGCACAAAAGGAGGCTGTATATGCAGTACCCCTTTTACAAACGTCTGAACTTCAGGGACTGAAGCTAGTTCTTTTTGGAAGAAAATAGACTGGGCCGAAATTTGAACCTTAATGGACCCCAATTTCAGGCCCATAGACACTCCTGTTTGCAGGAAATGTAGGAATCGACCCAGTTGAATTTCCTCCGTCGGGCCTTACTGGCCTCGCACCACGCAACATATTTTCGCCAATTGTGGTGATAATGTTTTTGCGGTTACATCCTTCCTGGCTTTGATCAGGATAGGGATGACTTCATCCGGAATGCCTTTTTTCCTTCAGGATCCGGCGTTCAACCGCCATGCCGTCAAACGCAGCCTCGGTAAGTCTTGGAACAGACAGGGTCCTTGCTGGAGCAGGTCCCTTCTTAGAGGTAGAGGCCACGGATCCTCCGTGAGCATCTCTTGAAGTTCCGGTTACCAAGTCCTTCTTGGCCAATCCGGAGCCACGAATATAGTGCTTACTCCTCTCCATCTTATCAATCTCAGTACCTTGGGTATGAGAGGCAGAGGAGGGAACACATACCCTGACTGGTACACCCACGGTGTTACCAGAGCGTCTACAGCTATTGCCTGAGGGTCCCTGGACCTGGCGTAATACCTGTCGAGTTTTTCCCAACGGTTTATAATCATGTGGAAGACTTCTGGGTGAAGTCCCCACTCTCCCGGGTGGAGGTCGTGCTGAGGAAGTCTGCTTCCCAGTTGTCCACTCCCGGAATGAATACTGCAGACAGTGCTATCACATGATTTTCCGCCCAGCGAAGAATCCTTGCAGCTTCTGCCATTGCCCTCCTGCTTCTTGTGCCACCCTGTCTGTTTACGTGGGTGACTGCCGTGATGTTGTCCGACTGGATCAACACCGGCTGACCTTGAAGCAGAGGTCTTGCTAAGCTTAGAGCATTGTAAATGTCCCTTAGCTTCAGGATATTTTTGTGAAGTGATGTCTCCAGGCTTGACCATAAGCCCTGGATATTCCTTCCCTGTGTGACTGCTCCCCAGCCTCGCAGGCTGGCATCCGTGGTCACCAGGACCCAGTCCTGAATGCCGAATCTGCGGCCCTCTAGAAGATGAGCACTCTGCAACCACCACAGGAGGGACACCCTTGTCCTTGGTGACAGGGTTATCCGCTGATGCATCTGAAGATGCGACCCGGACCATTTGTCCAGCAGGTCCTACTGGAAAGTTCTTGCGTGGAATCTGCCGAATGGGATTGCTTCGTAGGAAGCCACCATTTTACCCAGAACCCTTGTGCATTGATGCACTGAGACTTGGCTCGGTTTTAGGAGGTTCCTGACTAGCTCGGATAACTCCCTGGCTTTCTCCTCCGGGAGAAACACCTTTTTCTGGACTGTGTCCAGGATCATCCCTAGGAACAGAAGACAAGTCGTCGGAACCAGCTGCGATTTTGGAATATTGAGAATCCAATCGTGCTGCCACAACACTACCTGAGATAGTGCTACACCGACCTCCAACTGTTCCCTGGATCTTACCCTTATCAGGGAATTGTCCAAGTAAGGGATAACTAAAATTCCCTTCCTTCGAAGGAATATCATAATTTCGGCCATTACCTTGGTAAAGACCCGGGGTGCCGTGGACCATCCAACTGATAGTGACAGTTCTGTACCATAAACCTGAGGTACCCTTGGTGAGAAGGGTAAATTTTGACATGAAGGTAAGCATCCCTGATGTCCCGAGACATCATGTAGTCCCCTTCTTCCAGGTTCGCAATCACTGCTCTGAGTGACTCAATCTTGAATTTGAACCTCTGTATGTAAGTGTTCAAAGATTTTAGATTTAGAATCGGTCTCACCGAGCCGTCCGGCTTCGGTACCACAACAGTGTGGAATAATACCCCGTTCCCTGTTGCAGGAGGGGTATCTTGATTATCACCTGCTGGGAATACAGCTTGTGAATGGCTTCCAAAACTGTCTCCCTGTCAGAAGGAGACATCGGTAAAGCCGACTTTAGGAAACGGCGAGGGGGAGACGTCTCGAATTCTAATTTGTACCCCTGAGATATCACCTGAAGGATCCAGGGGTCTACTTGCGAGTGAGCCCACTGCGCGCTGAAATTCATTGAGACGGGCCCCCCACCGTGCCTGATTCTGCTTGTAAAGCCCCAGCGTATACTGAGGGCTTGGCAGAGGCGGGAGAGGGTTTCTGTTCCTGGGAACTGGCTGATTTCTGCAGCCTTTTTCCTCTCCCTCTGTCACGGGGCAGAAATGAGGAACCTTTTGCCCGCTTGTCCACGAAAAGACTGCGCCTGATAATACGGCGTCTTCTCATGTTGAGAGGCGACCTGGGGTACAAACGTGGATTTCCCAGCTGTTGCCGTGGCCACCAGGTCTGAAAGACCGACCCCAAATAACTCCTCCCCTTAATAAGGCAATACTTCCAAATGCCGTTTGGAATACGCATCACCTGACCACTGACGTGTCCATAACCCTCTACTGGTAGAAATGGACAACGCACTTAGACTTGATGCCAGTCGGCAAATATTCCGCTGTGCATCACGCATATATAGAAATGCATCTTTTAAATGCTCTATAGGCAAAAATATACTGTCCCTATCTAGGGTATCAATATTTTCAGTCAGGGAATCCGACCACGCCAATTCAGCACTGCACATCCAGGCTGAGGCGATTGCTGGTCGCAATATAACACCAGTATGTGTGTAAATACATTTTAGGATACCCTCCTGCTTTCTATCAGCAGGATCCTTAAGGGCGGCCATCTCAGGAGAGGGTAGGGACCTTACAAGCGTGTGAGCGCTTTATCCACCCTAGGGGGTGTTTCCCAACGCACCCTAACCTCTGGCGGGAAAGGATATAATGCCAATAACATTTTAGAAATTATCAGTTGTTATCGGGGGAAACCCACGCATCATCACACACCTCATTTAATTTCTCAGATTCAGGAAAACTACAGGTAGTTTTTCCTCACCGAACATAATACCCCTTTTTGGTGGTACTCGTATTATCAGAAATGTGTAAAACATTTTTCATTGCCTCAATCATGTAACGTGTGGCCCTACTGGAAGTCACATTTGTCTCTTCACCGTCGACACTGGAGTCAGTATCTGTGTCGGCGTCTATATCTGCCATCTGAGGTAACGGGCGCTTTAGAGCCCCTGACGGCCTATGAGACGTCTGGACAGGCACAAGCTGAGTAGCCGGCTGTCTCATGTCAACCACTGTCTTTTATACAGAGCTGACACTGTCACGTAATTTCCAACAGTTCATCCACTCAGGTGTCGACCCCCTAGGGGGTGACATCACTATTACAGGCAATCTGCTCCGTCTCCACATCATTTTTCTCCTCATACATGTCGACACAAAAGTACCGACATACAGCACACACACAGGGAATGCTCTGATAGAGGACAGGACCCCACTAACCCTTTGGGGAGACAGAGGGAGAGTTTGCCAGCACAAACCAGAGCGCTATATATATACAGGGATAACCTTATATAAGTGTTTTTCCCCTTATAGCTGCTGTATAGTTAATACTGCGCCTAATTAGTGCCCCCCTCTCTTTTTTTAACCCTTTCTGTAGTGTAGTGACTGCAGGGGAGAGCCAGGGAGCTTCCCTCCAACGGAGCTGTGAGGGAAAATGGCGCCAGTGTGCTGAGGAGATAGGCTCCACCCCCTTATCGGCGGCCTTATCTCCCGTTTTTCTATGTATTCTGGCAGGGGTTAAATGCATCCATATAGCCCAGGAGCTATATGTGATGCATTTTTTTTGCCATCCAAGGTGTTTTTATTGCGTCTCAGGGCGCCCCCCCCCCCAGCGCCCTGCACCCTCAGTGACCGGAGTGTGAAGTGTGCTGAGAGCAATGGCGCACAGCTGCAGTGCTGTGCGCTACCTTGTTGAAGACAGGACGTCTTCTGCCGCCGATTTTCCGGACCTCTTCTGCCTTCTGGCTCTGTAAGGGGGCCGGCGGCGCGGCTCTGGGACCCATCCAAGCTGGGCCTGTGATCGTCCCTCTGGAGCTAATGTCCAGTAGCCTAAGAAGCCCAATCCACTCTGCACGCAGGTGAGTTCGCTTCTTCTCCCCTTAGTCCCTCGATGCAGTGAGCCTGTTGCCAGCAGGTCTCACTGAAAATAAAAAACCTAAACTAAAACTTTCACTAAGAAGCTCAGGAGAGCCCCTAGTGTGCACCCTTCTCGTTCGGGCACAGAGATCTAACTGGGGCTTGGAGGAGGGTCATAGGGGGAGGAGCCAGTGCACACCAGATAGTCCTAAAGCTTTCTTTAGATGTGCCCAGTCTCCTGCGGAGCCGCTATTCCCCATGGTCCTTACGGAGTCCCCAGCATCCACTTAGGACGTTAGAGAAAGGAGACAAAAGTATTCAACTCACTATACACAGCTTAGACATATCAGTGTATATACAATGTGTAGTAGGTCATTTCATGTAATGTCTAGCACCAATATGTAACACACTCAATGTTGCTGGTACAGTGGAACATGAATAATGTAGAAGACATGAGAAAGGGTCTCTGTCTTACACTAGTAAGTGATCTATAAGAAGATAAAATTGTATTCTCAGGGTAATGGATGTCTGTTGGTGATTAATCCTGTTTAATGTAGGGCAAGGGTGAGAGAATAATCTCATATGTCTCTCTCCCTGGTTTTGCTTCTCAACTGTGTCCCTAATCAGACAATGAACAGCGGGGTGAGATCACAAGAGGGATCGGAAAGGGATGAGAGAGTTAGCGGGGATCTGCAGTTACATGGAGATCCCACGCTGACATCCCTGTTAGTATTACGCAAGTGCCGAGAGTAATGGGGATCTTGACAAAATGAATGACAGTTGCAGAGGAGCAGAGTTCAGACTAGGGAGGCCAAATCCTGGGATTTAGGCCCAAAAACAGCCAGGATTCAACAATCCCAGGATTGGAAGCTCCAATCCCGGGGAATGAGGGATCAGCATTGAACGTCCTCAGGAAGTTCAGACGCTGCACGTCTCCCTCTGCGCAGCGTGACCTGTGAGGTCATGCTGCGCTGTCAGTAGTCGCAGAGCTGGAAGGTATGGCGATCTTCACCCACCAGCTGCCCCTGCACTCACGCCACCTCCTCCCGTCTCCCCCTGCACTCACCTACCAGGCTCCTCCTTGCTCTCCCTGCACTCACCGTGTGCACCCGGGCTCCCTCTGCACTCCCCTGCCGCCCGGCTGTGCAGGTTTGTAAATTTATTTCTGTCTGCGGGGCGGGTGGGGAGAGGCGGGCCGTGGGGGACGGCTGGACACAGTTGAAAGACAATCCCGGGATTGACCATTTTTCAATCCCGATATCGAAAAAATGGCCCGGAAATGGCCTCCCTAGTTGAGATTTGCACCAGTTGAAGAGACAGCATGGAGTTTCACTTCACTTCTTCCTACGCAGCAAGCAGGCTACTACCACTTGCTGCAGTTGTTTACGGGGTAGACCAGCAGCTATAGGCTCTGCCCCCCCCACCACATTGTGACTCAACTCTCCTGTTAAAAAGTGTTATTTAATTTCCCTATGAGGGAGAAAGCACTTGACATAGTTGAGACCAGCTGCCTTTAATGGGGCACACTTCCTTATATGGAACCATTCCTGTAAAGGCCAGAAAGATGGCACCGCCATCCAGGACAGCGCTGGCTGACCAGCAACCTTTAACAGGGTGAGGGTGTGCACTGTTGCTGGGTCCTAATGGTCTCCACCAAGACTAGAGTGCTGTGAGTGGGTGTAGATGGCTTCCTGCAGTGGCTGTCTCACCAGCCTTGCTGAAAAAGAAAATCCCATCTCCTACGTGCTGTGTGTGTGCATGCACACCTCTGATTCAAAACTTGTGGTCCCTTCCCCTTATAGACTGTGGTGGCAATAACATCGATAGTTGATGCTGTTGCCGCACAATTAGCGAATATTAGTACACAGCTGATGTTATTTAGTAAAATCACACACAGCTTGTGTGCTACCTCACTATTTTAGCTGCAGGTTTTTGACCCTTATGCATTTTGCATTTCAGGTTTATTCCTTTGTTTAGCTTATGTTGGTAAGTGCATCACTCAAACTGTTCGTGCATTACAATTTAGGACATTAGTGACATATGCATAATACCCTGTGTTTGTAGTTTAATTTACTGGAAACACTAAGGCAGAGGCTCTCTCCGTGCAAATAAACGATTATCTGCAAAGAAACTGCAGCATAAGTGCTTCTAACGCTAGTTTTCTTAGCTTTCAGGGTAACTCCTGTTGTGTAATTGGATTTTTTTTTGTTAGTTTGCACCATGGGCGTGTATTTTTTGTTTTTTGTGTGCAGATTTGCGTTCAACTTTGCTTTTGCCATTACATTTGCGTTCAACCTTGAATTAGGTCCTAAATCTACCATTAATAATTTGCCAAGAAAGGGCCCATCATGGAGATAAGTAAGAAATAAAGGGGGTAGATGTATAAAGCATTGATAAGAGTGGAGATGTGTGCCAGTGGAGAAGTATGCCATGGCATCAGCTGTGAAGTAACCATTTATCAAGTGCTATAAGTCAATTCTATAACATTATACATAGCATCTGATGGGTTGCCATAGCACACTTATCCAGTAGCAATATTATTATTTTTTTTAAAGTATAAAAAAGTGGTCCAAAGCTTAGAAGAGAGTCATTGCATTATACTCAAGCTAAATATGTAGCAAATTAAAATGAACACACGCTCCATTTTCACAGATGGATGCACCACTTGTAAATTAATCCTCTAACCACTAATGTCATTTAGAGATAATAGTGTACTGAAGAATAAATAGGATTTTAGTACCTACCGGTAAATCCTTTTCTCTTAGTCCGTAGAGGATGCTGGGGACTCCAAAAGGACCATGGGGAATAGGCGGATCCGCAGGAGCTTGGGCACACTATAAAGACTTAAACTGGGTGTGAACTGGCTCCTCCCTCTATGCCCCTCCTCCAGACCTCAGTTAGAAAACTGTGCCCAGGAGAGATGGACAATTTCGAGGAAAGAATTTTATTTTTTATAAACACAACGAGCGTCATACCAGCTCACACCTCAGAAACACCGCAGAACGTGGCATTCAGCAGAATACCAGCCAACGGTGTGAACAAAACACAGCCACATGCTGAGAAAATATGTAACACAAACTATGTGTCAACACAACCAATAATAAGACACCGCATGCCATGGCAGGAATAACGGTAGCAACCGCCTGGCCGAGAAGACACACCACCAGGGTGTAACCAAAACCAATAACTGCAGACACAGTACGCACTGGGACGGGCGCCCAGCATCCTCTACGGACTAAGAGAAAAGGATTTACTGGTAGGTACTAAAATCCTATTTTCTCATACGTCCTAGAGGATGCTGGGGACTCCAAAAGGACCATGGGGTCTATACCAAAGCTCCAAAACGGGAGAGAGAGTGCGGACGATTCTGCAACACCGATTGAGCAAACAAAAGGTCCCCAAAAGTCAGGGTATCAAACTTGTAGAGCATAGCAAAAGCGTTTGAACCCGACCAAGAAGCCGCTTGGCAAAGTTGAACCGCCTAGACTCCTCGGGCATCCGCCCAAGAAAAGCCCAACTTCCCAAGAGAATGGGCCTCTACAGACTTCGGTGACGGCAAAGCAGCCGTAGAACGAACATGCCAAACCGCATCACAGATTCAGCGTGTAACAGACTGCATAACGCAGTCTCCCAAACCAAGCTGGGAACATACCAGACAAACAGGGCCTCTGTTTCTCCAAACTGAGCTAAACTGATGACCTACATACTCAAATCCCTGGCTAGATCAAGGAAATTTTAACCAGCTAATGCCTAAATATCCCCTGGCATCAAAATAGGCAGATTTCTGCGAAACCCAGAAACCACTCTTGGTAGAACTACCAACCGAGTACTCAATTCCGCTCTATCCACCTGAAAGATCAAACAAGGCTCTAGCGAGACAAAACCACCACTTCCGACACCCGCCTTGCGGACGTCGAAGTCAATAGACTGATCACTTTCCAAGAGAGAAATTTCGTAAAGAAACTTATTAGGCTTGCCTCCACATCGGCTTGTAAAGTATGAATAGCACGACCTAGCTGAAGGTCCTCCATAGGAGCCTTCCTGGATATACACCAAGACACATAAGCACTCCAACAACTGTGGTAACGCTGTGCCGCTAGTTTTTCCTAGCCTGCAGAATTTAAGAAACGACTTCACGGGGAACTCTCGTTCGGCTTAGGATATGACATTCAACCGCCCCGGCGTCAGACGCAGCCGCGGTAAGTCCTGATACACGCCCTGATCCTGTTGCAACATTACCTCACGTAAAGAAAAAGGGCAGACATTTCTATGAGTAGACCATGAAAAACTGGATAGCCAACCCTCGCTGGCTAGGCCAGAAGTAAGAGGATCATTGGAACCTTTGATCCTCTTACGCTTACCATTATCAGAAAAGTGAAAACGGAAAGGCCACCTAGACAGACTAAAAACACCCGCGGTGTCACGAGGATGCCCACTGCTATATCTTGAGTGTCCCTTAACCTGGAACAATCTCCTCGAGGCCCCTCGTTGAAGCTAGACGCCAACATGTCCAATTGCGACACTCCACAAAGACTTGTCACGTCTGGGAAAGCTTCTCGATTATGGCAGAATTTTTCCCGGCTGGATATCGTGTCCGCAGAGGAAATCTATTTCTCCGTCGTTTACCTCCGGAACAAAGACTGCTAATATAGCGTTTACCAGACTTCCCACTCAACTGCAAATTGTGCATCTTCTGCCATTTCCGCTTTGTCCTTGTTCCACCCTAGCAGCCTACTTATGCCATTGCTGACAAGTCCTCTGGCAGAATTAACACGGGCAGAACACGAAGAATACGTTTGTCTAAAACAGCTCTTAATTCAAGAAAGCTTACAGCAGACAAGTTTCCCAACTTGACCTCATCCTCTAGAAATACGTCTCTTGCAAAGGATTGCTCCCCAGCTTCGGAGATCTGTATGCACGGACACCAGGATCTAAACCTGGATCCCTAACCTTCATTCCTCTAGAAGGAAAGAACCGAGAAGACGCCACCGGAGCAATGTCCTGGCCGCTTTGATTATATTCCGGTGCATGCGCAGGTGAGACCCGGACCACATTTCCAACTGGTCCCATGAAAACCACTCTGGTATTAGACCAGCTCACCGAAAAAAAAAGGCCTCTTATGCAGCACCCATCTGTCTTATTAACGGAACCTAGTGATGAGGTGTCCCCTCAACGCCGATCCAACTCTGGCCCCTTAGACCTCTCTTTCCACAGGAAAAACACCAAACCTTAACCGGTCAATATCTACTCTGAAAACCACTTCTGACATCTGCTTCGTTGGGAACAACAGCCAATCCCTACGCCGACGAACAGTCAGAGATAAACAACGATATGCCCCTTTAATACAGGGACAACCAGACAATGTCCTGAACGTGACGCACCTCTGTATGGCGTCGCGTACTACCTCCCGTTCCATAGAGGAAAGGCAAGATCTATTAGAAAAAACAGTAAGGGGAAACAACCGTAACTCAGAATGTTCCCCTTTGGCTTCTATAAATAACTCACAGGTCCTAGTCTATTCCCAGGCTAACTGAAAATTAGCAGACCAGTGCTCACCGGAGTGAGGACCCGCCGGATAGACTCAGCGACAAGAGGTGGATGTAGTGGAAACAAAAAACTATGTCCACTTCTGCGAACCTAACAAGGCTGCAGAACACTTACCTTTTCACCTTCCACTGTCTACACAGAAAAGGAAAGAAGAACGGTATCGAACCGGTTAAAATGACTGCATCCCACAAAAGAATGCGTCACCAACCGTTGTGAAAGAGGCTAACTCACGAATTCAGATTTACCAGCGGAAACCGCCGAGATTGACTGAACAGAGGCCACCTCTAACAGCTGTATACCTCCCACCAGTAACTCCCGAAGACCTCTTCCGCATTTTTCCGGTCACACCACCAGCTGTCACGTGGCAACCTGCTGTAATGTTATAAGGAAAAATAACATAGGTAAGCCCACCCACTCTGGGTAGGATAATTCTATCGGATGCCTACCAGACTACAACACTCCCTCAAGTGCATACAGTGCAAACAAGGTCAAAGTATAGAAATAAAAATTTCACTTAGCTGCCTGTGTATGATCCCCCTTGGGACCGGGCTCTGCGTCGACCAGGAGATAACTGTAAATTTCTCTCCGCGTTGTGAAGAGAATAATATTCGGACTCCCCGAGAGGATCGAAACCAACTTGTCCCGGCCAATCTAGAGCTTAGACAACAGAGCGACCCGGCATAGGAGAAGAATACCATTATTTCAGCATTCAGTGATGTATATAATGTAATACACAATAAAACACCCATATCCTAACCATGCATATATAGTTATATCTACATATATATATATACATATAGACACAACCTATGCGCAAGTGGATTGTCTAGACCCGGCAGGTCTCTAGTGACAGTAAGTGTTGTGAATGTGTATTGACGTGCCCCCGATGTGGATCTACCAGGAATGTTACGGCCGACAGAAACTGAGTAAATGTCGACAGCACGGAATAGTAAGCGGACAAAAATAATAATAATCTTGGAACCCCAAGGGGTCAGAGGGAAGCAGACAATTGTAACAACACTCCGCCTACATATATATATATATAAATATATATAAATATATAAATATATATATATATATATATATATATATATATACACACAAAAACAGGTACAAGGCAATAATAGCCTGTTAATTCTTTTACCCAGGAAATACCGTTGACGCCCACAGGGCATCGACAGAAAACCGTGTCTCCCGTAGCGTGTTTACTTGTTTTTAAGCACACAAAAGCAACCTGCGAATACTTAGTTGTTTGAATCAAGTACCGCCAAGTGTCGGCGAAACCGACAGTTATCCCCACAGGATCTTTTGACAAATTCCTCACACCTGTCGACATACGTCGACTAATCAATAATGGGTAAAAAAAAACCAGGGAAACAGTTAATTTACTTAACCTAATGCTCTATTACACCCATATAGCATTAAAAAACACAGTGTCCCAACATCATGCTATATGACAACCATATAGCAGTATAACCACTGTGCCCCCCTCCTCCATCTTACTAAACAGCAAGTTCTGGGGGGAATGTGAGGAAAATGGTGCTGACTCGTACCGAGGACGAAGCTCCGACTCCTCCCTTTTTTTTCACCATCATATACTGGGTCTTTACATAGTGTACAATCACTATACATATACCTAAATATATATATATATATATATATATATATATATATAAAATAAGATTTTACTCACCGGTAAATCTATTTCTCGTAGTCCGAAGTGGATGCTGGGAACTCCGTAAAGGACCATGGGGAATAGACGGGCTCCGCAGGAGACTGGGCACTCTAAAAGAAAGATTAGGTACTATCTGGTGTGCACTGGCTCCTCCCACTATGACCCTCCTCCAGACATCAGTTAGGATACTGTGCCCGGAAGAGCTGACACAATAAGGAAGGATTTTGAATCCCGGGTAAGACTCATACCAGCCACACCAATCACACCGTATAACTCGTGATACTATACCCAGTTAACAGTATGAAATATAACTGAGCCTCTCAACAGATGGCTCAACAATAACCCTTAGTTAGGCAATAACTACATACAAGTATTGCAGACAATCCGCACTTGGGATGGGCGCCCAGCATCCACTACGGACTACGAGAAAATAAGAATTTACTTACCGATAATTCTATTTCTCGTAGTCCGTAGTGGATGCTGGGGACTCCGTCAGGACCATGGGGAATAGCGGGCTCCGCAGGAGACAGGGCACATCTAAAAAGCTTTTTAGGTCACATGGTGTGTACTGGCTCCTCCCCCTATGACCCTCCTCCAAGCCTCAGTTAGGTACTGTGCCCGGACGAGCGTACACAATAAGGAAGGATCTTGAATCCCGGGTAAGACTCATACCAGCCACACCAATCACACCGTACAACTTGTGATCTAAACCCAGTTAACAGTATGATAACAAAACGAAGTAGCCTCCGAAAAGATGGCTCACAACAATAGTAATAACCCGATTTTTGTAACAATAACTATGTACAAGCATTGCAGACAATCCGCACTTGGGATGGGCGCCCAGCATCCACTACGGACTACGAGAAATAGAATTATCGGTAAGTAAATTCTTATTTTCTCTAACGTCCTAGTGGATGCTGGGGACTCCGTCAGGACCATGGGGATTATACCAAAGCTCCCAAACGGGCGGGAGAGTGCGGATGACTCTGCAGCACCGAATGAGAGAACTCCAGGTCCTCCTTAGCCAGAGTATCAAAATTTGTAAAATTTTACAAACGTGTTCTCCCCTGACCACGTAGCTGCTCGGCAAAGTTGTAATGCCGAGACTCCTCGGGCAGCCGCCCAGGATGAGCCCACCTTCCTTGTGGAATGGGCATCTACATATTTCGTCTGTGGCAGGCCTGCCACAGAATGTGCAAGCTGAATTGTACTACAAATCCAGCGTGCAATAGACTGCTTAGAAGCATGAGCACCCAGCTTGTTGGGTGTATACAGTATAAACAGCAAGTCAGACTTTCTGACTCCAGCCGTCCTAACTATATATATATATATATATATTTTTAGGGCCCTGACCACGTCTAGTAACTTGGAGTCCTCCAAGTCCCTAGTAGCCGCAGGCACCACAAGAGGTTGTTTCAGGTGAAAACGCTGACACCCCTTCATGAAGAAACTGGAGACGAGTCCCAGTTCTGTCCTGTTCAAATGGAAAATTTTAATATGGGCTTTTGTAAGACAAAGCCGCCCATTCTGACAATCGCCTGGCCGAGGCCAGGGCTAACAACATGGTCACTTCCCATGTGAGATATTTGTCAACAGCATGGTCACTTTCCATGTGAGATATTTCAAATCCACAGATTTGAGCGGTTCAAACCACTATGATTTTAAGAAATCCCAACACTATGTTGAGATCTCACGGTGCCCCTAGGGGCACAAAAAAGCTGTATATGCAATACATCCTTTACAATCTGGACTTCAGGAACTGAAGTCAATTCTTTCTGGAAGAAAATCTACAGGGCCGAAATTTAAATGTTAATGAACCCCAATTTGAGGTCCAAAACACTCCTGTTTTCAGGAAGTGTAGAAATCGACCTAGTTGAATTTCCGTCGTGGAGCCTTCCTGGCCTCACCCACGCAACATATTTTCACCACATGTGGTGATGACGTTGTGCGGTCACCTCCTTCCTGGCTTTGACCAGGGTAGGTATGACCTCTTATGGAATGCCTTTTCCCCTCAGGATCCGGCATTCAACCGCCGTGCCGTCAAACGCAGCCGCGGTAAGTCTTGGAATAGACATGGTACTTGCTGAATCAAGTCCCTTCTTAGCTCCCCAGGCCCTTAGTCCTCTGTGAGCATTTCTTGAAGTTCCGGGTACCAAGTCCCTCTTGGCCAATCCGGAGCCACTAGTATAGTTCATACTCCTCTATGTCTTATAATTCTCAATACCCTGGTTATGAGAAACAGAGGAGGGAACACATACACAGACTGGTACACCCACGGTGTTACCAGAACATCCGCAGCTATCGCCTGAAGGTCTCATGACCTGGCGGAATACCTGTCCCGTTTTTGTTCGGGCGGGACGCCATCATGTCCACCTTTGGTCTTTGCCAACGGTCCACAATCATGTTGAAAAACTTCCCTATGAAGTTTCCACTCTCCCGGGTGGAGGTCATGCCTGCTGAGGAAGTCTGCTTCCCAGTCGTCCACTCCCGGAAAGAACACTGCTGACAGTGCTATCACATGATTTTCCGCCTAGCGAAAAATCCTTGCAGTTTTCACTGCCCTCCTGCTTCTTGTGCCGCCCTTCTGTTTACGTGGGCGACTGCCGTGATGTTATCCCACTGGATCAATACCGGCTGACCTTGAAGCAGAGGTCTAGCTAAGTTTAGAGCATTATAAATTTGCTCTAAGCTTATTTATGCGGAGAGAATTCTCCAGACTTAATCACACTTCCCTGGAAATTTTTTCCCTGTGTGACTGTTCCCCAGCCTCTCAGGCTGGCCTCCGTGGTCACCGGCATCCAATCCTGAATGCCGAATCTGCGGCCCTCTAGAAGATGAGCACTCTGTAATCACCACAGGAGAGACACCCTTTTCCTTGGATATAGGGTTATCCGCTGATGCATCTGAGGATGCGATCCGGACCATTTGTCCAGCAGATCCCACTGAAGAGTTCTTGCGGGAAATCTGCCGAATGGAATTGCTTCGTAATAAGCCACCATTTTTACCAGGACTCTTGTGCAATGATGCACTGACACTTTTCCTGGTTTTAGGAGGATCCCGATTAGCTCGGATAACTCCCTGGTTTTCTCCACTGGGAGAAACACGTTTTTCTGGACTGTGTCCAGAATCTTCCCTAGGAACAGTAGACGTGTCGTCGGAAAAAGCTGCGATTTGGAATATTTAGAATCCACTCGTGCTGTCGTAGAACTACTTAAGATAGTGCTACTCCGACCTCCAACTGTTCTCTGGACCTTGCCCTTATCAGGAAAGCGTCCATGTTTCTTTTAAGAAAAATCATCATTCCGGCCATTACCTTGGTAAAGACCCGGGGCGCCGTGGACCATCCAAACGGCAGCGTCTGAACTGATAGTGACAGTTCTGTACCAGGAACCTGAAGTACCCTTGGTGAGAAGGGCAAATTTGGACCTGTAGGTAAACGTCCCTGATATCCAGTGACATCATATCGTCCCCTTCTTCCTGGTTCGCTATCACTGCTCCGAGTGACTCCATCTTGATTTGAATGCTTGTATGTAAGTGTTCAAATATTTCAGATCTCACCGAGCCGGTTGGCTTCAGTACCACAATATAGTGTGGAATACTACCCCCTTCCTTGTTGTAAGAAGGGTACTTTGATTATCACCTGCTGGGAATACAGCCTGTGAATTGTGTGAGGGGGAGACGTCTCGAATTTCCAATGTACACCTGGGATATTACATGTAGGATCCCGGAGTTCCCTTGCGAGTGTTGCTGAAACTCTTGAGATGACCCCCTACCGCACCTGAGTCCGCTTGTACGGCCCCAGCGTTATGCTGCGGACTTGGCAGAAGCCGTGAGGAGCTTCTGTTCCTGGGAATGAGCTGCTTGCTGCAGTCTTCTTCCCTTTCCTCTCCCCCTGGGCAGATATGACTGGCCTTCGCCCGCCTGCCCGTATGGGGACGAAAGGACTGAGACTGAAAAGACTGTGTCCTTTTCTGCCAATATGTGACTCGGGGTAACAAAAGGTGGATTTTTCAGCTGTTGCCATGGCCACCAGGTCCAATGGACCGCCCCTTTATACGGCAATACTTCCATATGCCGTCTGGAATCTGCCTCACCTGACCACTGTCGTGTCTTCGTCTGGCAGATATGTACATCACATTTACTCTTTGATGCCAGAATGCAAATATGCCTCTGCGCATCACACATATATAGAAATGCATCCCTAAAATGCTCTATAGACAATAAAATCCTGTCCCTGTCAAGGGTATCAAAATTTTCAGTCAGGAAATCCGACCAAGCCCCCTCAGCGCTGCACATCCAGGCTGAGGCGATTGCTGGTCGTAGTATAACACCAGTATGTGTGTATATACTGTTATGATATTTTTCAGCTTCCTATCAGCTGGCTCCTTGAGGGCGGCCGTATCTGGAAACGGTAACGCCATGTTTTTTATATGCGTGTGAGCGCCTTGTCCACCCTAAGGTGTGTTTTCCAACTCGCCCTTACTACTGGCGGGAAAAAGGGTATACCGCCCATAACTTTCTGTCGGAGGAACCCCACGTATCATCACACACTTCATTTAATTTATCTGATTCAGGCAAAACTACAAGTAGTTTATTCCCACCCTACAAAATACCCTTATTTGTGGTACTTGTGGTATCAGAAATACGTAACACCTCCTTCATTGCCCTTAACATGTAACTTGTGGCCCTAAAGGAAAAATACGTTTGTTTCTTCACCGTCGACACTGGGGTCAGTGTCCGTGTCAGTGTCTGTCGACCGACTGAGGTAAATGGGCGTTTTTACAAGCCCCTGACGGTGTCTGAGACGCCTGGACCGATACTAATTTGTCCGCCGGCTGTCTCATGTCGTCAACCGGCTTGCAGCGTGTTGACATTATCACGTAATTCCATAAGTAAGCCATCCATTCTGGTGTCGACTCCCTAGAGAGTGACATCACCATTACAGGCAATTTTCTCCGTCTCCTCACCAACATTTTCCTCATACATGTCGACACACACGTACCGACCTACAGCACACACATACAGGGAATGCTCTGATAGAGGACAGGACCCACTAGCCCTTTGGGGAGACAGAGGGAGAGTTTGCCAGCACACACCAAAAGCGCCATAATGTATATAACAACCCTAGAAGGTGTTGTTTCTATATATGGGCTCTTAATATATAATTATATCGCCAATTTATGCCCCCCTTCTCTTTAACCCTGTTTCTGTAGTGCAGGGGAGAGTGGGAGCCTTCCTCACCAGCGGAGCTGGTCAGGAAAATGGCGCTGAGTGCTGAGGAGAATAAGCTCCGCCCCTTTCACGGCGGGCTTTTCTCCCGGTTATTAGGAAAACTGGCCTGGGTTAAATACATACATATAGCCTTAATGGCTATATGTGATGTATTTATTTGCCAAATAGGTATTTATATTGCTGCCCAGGGCGCCCCCAGCAGCGCCCTGCACCCTCCGTGACCGTGTCAGTGAGCCGTGTAGCAACAATGGCGCACAGCTGCAGTGCTGTGCGCTACCTCTCTGAAGACTGTGAAGTCTTCTGCCGCCTGTTTCCGGACCTCCGTTCCGCCGTCTTTCTTCAGCGTCTGTAAGGGGGATCGGCGGCGCGGCTCCGGGACGAACCCCAGGCTGACCTGTGTTCCGACTCCCTCTGGAGCTCAGTGTCCAGTAGCCTAAAACTTCAATCCTCCTGCACGCAGGTGAGTTGCAAGTCTCTCCCCTAAGTCCCTCGTTGCAGTGATCCTGTCGCCAGCAGGAATCACTGATTAGAAACCTAAAAAAAAACTTTACTAAACAGCTCCTTAAGAGAGCCATCCAGTTTGCACCCTTCTCGGACGGGCACAAAAACCTAACTGAGGCTTGGAGGAGGGTCATAGGGGGAGGAGCCAGTACACACCATGTGACCTAAAAAGCTTTTTAGATGTGCCCTGTCTCCTGCGGAGCCCGCTATTCCCCATGGTCCTGACGGAGTCCCCAGCATCCACTAGGACGTTAGAGAAATAGATTTACCGGTGAGTAAAATCTTATTTTCTCTGACGTCCTAGTGGATGCTGGGAACTCCGTAAGGACCATGGGGATTATACCAAAGCTCCCAAACGGGCGGGAGAGTGCAGATGACTCTGCAGCACCGAATGAGAGAACTCAAGGTCCTCCTCAGCCAGGGTATCAAAATTGTAGAATTTTGCAAACGTGTTTGCCCCTGACCAAGTTGCAGCTCGGCAAAGTTGTAACGCCGAGACCCCTCGGGCAGCCGCTCAAGATGAGCCCACTTTCCTCGTGGAATGGGCTTTTTCTGATTTAGGATGCGGCAATCCAGCCGCAGAATGCTCCAGCTGAATTGTGCTACAAATTCAGCAAGCAATAGTCTGCTTAGAAGCAGGAGCACCTATTTTGTTGGGTGCCTACAGGATAAAAAGCGAGTCAGTTTTCCTGACTCCAGCCATCCTGGAAATATAAATTTTTAAGGCCCTGACTACGTCCAGTAACTTGGAATCTTCCAAGTCCCTAGTAGCCGCAGGCACTACAATAGGTTGGTTCAAGTGAAAAGCTGATACCACCTTAGGGAGAAACTGGGGACGAGTCCTCAATTCTGCCCTATCCATATGGAAAATCAGATAAGGGCTTTTACATGACAAAACCACCAATTCTGACACACGCCTGGCCGAAGCCAAGGCCAATAACATGACCACTTTCCACGTGAGATATTTCAAATCCACAGTTTTAAGTGGCTCAAACCAATGTGATTTTAGGAAACTCAACACCACGTTGAGATCCCAAGGTGCACAAAAGGGGGCTGAATATGTAGCACTCCCTTTACAAATGTCTGAACTCCAGGCAGTGAAGCCAGTTCTTTCTGGAAGAAAATCGACAGAGCCGAAATCTGGACCTTAATGGAACCCAAGTTTAGGCCCATAGTCACTCCTGACTGTAGGAAGTGCAGAAAACGACCCAGCTGAAATTCCTCTGTTGGGCCTTCCTGGCCTCACACCACGCAACATATTTTCGCCAAATACGGTGATAATGGTTTGCGGTTACTTCTTTCCTGGCTTTTATCAGCGTAGGAATGACTTCCTCCGGAATGCCCTTTTCCTTTAGGATCCGGAATTCAACCGCCATGCCGTCAAACACAGCCGCGGTAAGTCTTGGAACAGACACAGACAGGGCCCCTGCTGTAGCAGATCCTGTCTGAGCGGTAGAGGCCATGGGTCCTCTGATATCATTTCTTGAAGTTCTGGGTACCAAGCTCTTCTTGGCCCATCCGGAACCACGAGTATCGTTCTTACTCCTCGTTTTCTTATTATTCTCAGTACCTTTGGTATGAGAGGCAGAGGAGGGAATACATAAACCGACTAGTACACCCACGGTGTCACTAGAGCGTCCACAGCTATTGCCTGAGGGTCCCTTGACCTGGCGCAATATCTAGTTTTTTGTTTAGGCGGGACGCCATCATGTCCACCTGTGGCCTTTCCCAACGGTTTACCAACAGTTGGAAGACTTCTGGATGAAGTCCCCACTCTCCCGGGTGTAGGTCGTGTCTGCTGAGGAAGTCTGCTTCCCAGTTGACCACTCCCGGAATGAACACTGCTGACAGTGCTAAGACGTGATTTTCCGCCCATCGGAGAATCCTTGTGGCTTCTGCCATCTCCATCCTGCTTCTTGTCTCCCTGTCGGTTTACATGGGCGACTGCCGTGATGTTGTCTGATTGGATCAGTACCGGCTGGTTTTGAAGCAGAGGCCTTGCCAGACTTAGGGCATTGTAAATGGCCCTCAGTTCCAGAATATTTATGTGTAGGGACGACTCCTGACTTGACCAAAGTCCTTGGAAATTTCTTCCCTGTGTGACTGCCCCCCAGCCTTGAAGGCTGACATCCGTGGTTACCAGGACCCAGTCCTGTATGCCGAATCTGCGGCCCTCTTGAAGATGAGCACTCTGCAGCCACCACAGTAGAGATACCCTGGTCCTTGGAGACAGGGTTATCAGCCGATGCATCTGAAGATGCCATCCCGACCACTTGTCCAAGAGGTCCCACTGAAAGGTTCTTGCATGGAACCTGCCGAATGGAATTTTTGCTTCGTAAGAAGCTACCATTTTTCCCAGGACTCGTGTGCAGTGATGCACCGATACCTGTTTTGGTTTCAGGAGGTCTCTGACTAGAGATGACAGCTCCTTGGCTTTCTCCTGCGGGAGAAACACTTTTTTCAGTTCTGTGTCCAGAACCATCCCCAGGAACAGTAGGCGTGTGGTAGGAACCAGCTGTGACTTTGGAATGTATAGAATCCATCCGTGCTGTTGTAGCACTTCCCGAGATAGTGCTACTCCGACCAACAACTGCTCCTTGGACCTCGCCTTTATAAGGAGATCGTCCAAGTACGGGATAATTAAAACTCCCTTTTTTCGAAGGAGTATCATCATTTCTGCCATTACCTTGGTAAAGACCCTCGGTGCCATCGACAGTCCAAACGGCAGTGTTTGGAATTGGTAATGGCAATCCTGTACCACAAATCTGAGGTACTCCCGGTGAGGATGGTAAATGGGGACATGTAGGTAAGCATCCTTGATGTCCAGGGATACCATGTAATCCCCCTCCTCCAGGCTTGAAATAACCGCCCTGAGCGATTCCATCTTGAACTTGAATTTTTTTATGTATGTGTTCAAGGATTTCAAATTTAAAATGGGTCTCACCGAACCGTTCGGTTTCGGTACCACAAACAGTGTGGAATAGTAACCCCGTTCTTGTTGAAGTAGGGGCACCTTGACTATCACCTGCTGGAAATACAGATTGTGAATTGCCTCTAGCACAGCCTCCCTGCCTGAGGGAGTTGTCGGCAAGGCAGATTTGAGGAAACGGCGGGGGGGGGGGGGGGGGGGGGGGGGAGACGCCTCGAATTCCAGCTTGTACCCCTGAGATACTACTTGAAGGATCCAGGGATCCACCTGTGAGCGAGCCCACTGATCGCTGAAATTTTTGAGGCGGCCCCCCACCGTACCTGGCTACGCCTGTGGAGCCCCCGCGTCATGCGGTGGACTCGGAGGAAGCGGGGGAAGAATTTTGATTCTGGGAACTGGCTGACTGGTGCAGCTTTTTCCCTCTTCCCTCGTCTCTGTGCAGAAAGGAAGCGCCTTTGACCCGCTTGCTTTTCTGAAGCCGAAAGGACTGTACCTGATAATACAGTGCTTTCTTAGGCTGTGAGGAAACATGAGGTAAAAAATTTTCTTCCCAGCTGTTGCTGTGGATACGAGGTCCCAGAGACCATCCCCAAACAATTCCTCAACCCTTATAAGGCTCTATGTGCCTTTTAAAGTCAGCATCACCTGTCCAGTGTCGGGTCTCTAATACCCTCCTGACAGAATGGACATTGCATTAATTCTGGATGCCAGCCGGCAAAATATCCCTCTGTGCATCCCTCATATATAAAACGACGTCTTTAATATGCTCTTATGTTCGCAAAATAGTATCCCTGTTTGACAGGGTCACAGACCACGCTGCAGCAGCACTATCTGCAGGTCTCAGTCTAGTACCCGAGTGTGTAAATACAGACTTCAGGATAGCCTCCTGCTTTTTATCAGCAGGTACCTTCAAAGTGGCCGTATCCTAAGACGGCAGTGCCACCTTTTTTGACAAACGTGTGAGCGCCTTATACACCCCAGGGGATATCTCCCAGCGTAACTTATCCTCTGGCGGGAAAGGGTACGCCATCAGTAACTTTTTAGAAATTACCAGTTTCTTATCGGGGGAACCCACGCTTTTTCACACTTCATTCACTCATTTGATGGGGGAACAAAACACTGCCTGCTTTTTCTCCCCAAACATAAAACCCTTTTTTAGTGGTACTTGGGTTAATGTCAGAAATGTGTAACACATTTTTTATTGCCGGGATCATGTAACGGATGTTCCTAGTGGATTGTGTATATGTCTCAACCTCGTCGACACTGGAGTCAGACTCTGTGTCGACATCTGTGTCTGCCATCTGAGGGAGCGGGCGTTTTTGAGCCCCTGATGGCCTTTGAGACGCCTGGGCAGGCGCGGGCTGAGAAGCCGGCTGTCCCACAGCTGTTACGTCATCCAGCCTTTTATGTAAGGAGTTGACACTGTCGGTTTATACCTTCCACCTATCCATCCACTCTGGTGTCGGCCCCACAGGGGGCGACATCACATTTATCGGCATCTGCTCTGCCACCACATAAGCCTCCTCATCAAACGTGTCGACACAGCCGTACCGACACACCGCACACACACAGGGAATGCTCTGACTGAGGACAGGACCCCACACAGCCCTTTGGGGAGACAGAGAGAGAGTATGCCAGCACACACCAGAGCGCTATATAATTTAGGGATTAACACTATATTGAGTGAATTTTTCCCAATAGCTGCTTGTATATACAATATTGCGCCTAAATTTAGTGCCCCCCCTCTCTTTTTAACCCTTTGAGCCTGCAAACTACAGGGGAGAGCCTGGGGAGCTGTCTTCCAGCTGCACTGTGAAGAGAAAATGGCGCCAGTGTGCTGAGGGAGATAGCTCCGCCCCTTTTTCGCTGACTTTTCTACCGCTTTTTTATGAATTCTGGCAGGGGTATTTATCACATATATAGCCTCTGGGGCTATATATTGTGATATATTTGCCAGCCAAGGTGTTTTTATTGCTGCTCAGGGCGCCCCCCCCCCCCAGCACCCTCAGTGACCGGAGTGTGAAGTGTGTATGAGGAGCAATGGCGCACAGCTGCAGTGCTGTGCGCTACCTTGGTGAAGACTGATGTCTTCTGCCGCCGATTTTCCGGACCTCTTCTTGCTTCTGGCTCTGTAAGGGGGACGGCGGCGCGGCTCCGGGAACGAACACCAAGGCCAGTTCCATGCGGTCGATCCCTCTGGAGCTAATGGTGTCCAGTAGCCTAAGAAGCCCAAGCTAGCTGCAAGCAGGTAGGTTCGCTTCTTCTCCCCTTAGTCCCTCGACGCAGTGAGCCTGTTGCCAGCAGGTCTCACTGTAAAATAAAAAACCTAAAATAAACTTTCTTTCTAGGAGCTCAGGAGAGCCCCTAGTGTGCATCCAGCTCGGCCGGGCACAGAAATCTAACTGAGGTCTGGAGGAGGGTCATAGTGGGAGGAGCTAGTGCACACCAGATAGTACCTAATCTTTCTTTTAGAGTGCCCAGTCTCCTGCGGAGCCCGTCTATTCCCCATGGTCCTTACGGAGTTCCCAGCATCCACTAGGACGTCAGAGAAATATATTAAACATGCACGCTCAGGGCGCCCCCTTGCACCCTGCACCCATCGTTGGTGTGTGGGAGCACCGGAGCGGCGCACGACCGCCTTTATACCCAGCGGTATCGTGCGCTGCGCCGGGGACTTCTGCAGCCCAGGGCGCTCCCTTCCATCTTGGCGCCTTGCACCTTCGGAGCCGGCGTCCGAGGAGGCTGGCGCTTAGCGCGCGGGAACCTGCTGGCGGGGTCCGGGGCACAGAGCCTCGGCCCCGCCGGACGATTTTAGTGTAAAATAAGCTGCCCAGGGCGCTCCCCTCCCCAGCGCCCTGCACCCGGGAGAGGCGGCGGCGGGCAGGAAAATGGCGCGCAATGCGCCACGATGAGCTGCCGAGGGACCGGGACCCGGAGCCCCGTAGCACTAGTTATAAAATGAAAAGGCCACAGTAATAAGCTGGCCAGGGCGCCCCCCACCCCCAGCGCCCCACACCCGGGGAAGGGAGTTGAATTAACAATATTAACAATTGTTAAGAGGGAAGGGGGGGTATGTGCTATACGCTGACGGGGGTAATATGTACAGTGTCCAGGCACCGAATCACTTATATGTCAGCCTAAGGTAAACCCAGTAACTTGCTGCCCAGGGCGCTCCCCCCCCCAGCGCCCTGCACCCTGAGAGTGTGTTGGTGTGTGGAGCATGGAGTGTAGCACAATCTGTTACCTCAGTTACTGAAGTCTTCTGCCGTCCTGAAGTCTTCTGTTCTTCACATACTCACCCGGCTTCTTTCTTCTGGCTTCCGTGAGGAGATTGACAGCGTGGCTCCGGGAACAAGCAGCTAGGCGCACCAAGTGATTGATCATTGAACCCTCTGGAGCTAATGGTGTCCAGTAGCCGAGAAGCAGAGCCTTGAAACTCACAGAAGTAGGTCCTGCTTCTCCCCCCTCACTCCCACGCTGCAGGGAGCCTGTAACCAAGCAGGTCTTCCTGAAAATAAAAAACCTAACAGTCTTTTCAGAGAATCTCAGTAGAGCTCCCCTAGTGTGTGACCCCTCACTCCTGGGCACAAAGTCTAACTGAGGTCTGGAGGAGGGGCATAGAGGGAGGAGCCAGTTCACACCCAGTTTAAGTCTTTATAATGTGCCCAAGCTCCTGCGGATCCGTCTATACCCCATGGTCCTTTTGGAGTCCCCAGCATCCTCTAGGACGTATGAGAAATTTATTTTGAAATTGTTTATAGCATGTTTTCTTTAGGAATACATCAAGAGCTGCCCACATCCAGAAGTTACGTCTTTTAGACTAATTGGAATCCTAGAATAGTCTTTCTACTTTTTTAAGCATGCACAACACAATAAATTACCCTGAGTGGAAATTTGATGGGCCTGTGGTACGGCTGAAACCCTACAGGGCCTCCTTGTTGAAGAATGGCTTGGTGGGCTGCATGCAGACCTTCCCCAACAACTGGAACAGCATTGTTGTTTCTAGCATGTTGGTTGTTGTTAGCAGCTTGTTGATTAGCATTGTTCTCATTCTCTTCCTGGTCTCCAAGAAGGTAAGAGTGTAGGTCACTAGCAGAAAGCAAGTTTTATTGTATTAGTAATACATGATTTACTGAACTATAGGCAAAAAGAACACAATGTGAACGTGCAAACATTTTGTGTACCCACGTTGCATACGGACTACAGGTCGACAGTGTCTAGATAGACAATTAATAGGTCAACATACACTAGGTTGGCAGATAAAAGGTAGACCGTGCTTAAGGTCGACAGGTTCAAAAGGTCAAAATGTTCAAATTATCAACATGACAATGGTCGACATACATAAAGGTAGACACATGTTTTTTTGTTTTTTTTTCATGGTTTTTCAACTTTTTCCTTATTGGCTATCCATGTCACAAATCATAACCTTCAATAACCTTGTGGTGAGTGAAGCAAAACACTGTGACCGAAGCGTGGCGAGCGCAGCAAGCCCGTAAGGGGACGCGTTTCAACAAATGGTGGTCACAGATAACAGAATCACGTACACCCACCAAAAAAGGGTCTTGATCATTGTTATGTCGACCTTGTGTACCTGTCAACCTTTTCCATTGTCTACCTTTTCCAGATCGACCTTTTGACCATGTGCATGTCAACCAATTGGTATCGAACTAATGACAGTTGACCATTTTACTGTAGATCCATTGACCCATAACAACCTACATGTGTTCATTTTCTGTATGCACAGCATTTGTTGCACAATGACTTTAAAAGTGTGTCCAAACCATTGTTGGAAGATATCTGTCACAATAGAAAATTCTAAACATAAAGATCTAAAGATGGGCCTTAAAAAGTTACTGATACACACTTTGGAGGCTTGGAAAAAAAAACTGAAAATCAATCAAAGTAGATCAAAATCAAACAGTGAGACAGTTTAACAGGTGGAAAAAAACAACAATCACAGATGTTTACTGTACATTGTCTTCATTAATATAAAGAAGCTTGTTCCACTGTACAGTATATTTCTTATTAACAGTTGCAAAACATTGCACCTAATATTCAAGATGCCTGTCAATTGGTCATAGATCTACCACACTTTTTACATATCATAAGAATATTTGCTCTTGCAGTGGATGCTGGACAGTGCGTCCTCATATACTGTACCTAGCCTCAATATGCCAGGCGGCAAGAGATGTTTGAATTTGCTCCTTAGTCGCAAAGTGATGCGAAAAGGACAGTTATGGTAGACTTACCTTTGCTAACTCCCTTTCTTCAAAGTTCATAGGGTCCACAGGGAACATCGGGGTTGTAGGTGGTGAATGAGAGTCAGGCACCAAACAGTTAAAAGCTTTAGCTTGTCACAGAATGCTTAGCTCCTCTCCTCTATAACGCCACCACCATTCCCAGGGATTCAGTTTTGTTAACAAGCTTAAAGTAGGAAGAGGAAAGGAGAGACGAAAGATGTTAGGTACAGAAAATAACATTTTCTCAGGAGAAAGGAACCAGAGGCCAATGCCGCAAAAACCCAGAGAGATGCCAGGTGCATCAGGGTGGGTGACCTGTGGACCCTATGAACTTTGAAGAAAGACAGTTAACAATGGTAAGTCTACCATAACTCTCCTTTTCTTTATCAGGGTTCATAGGTTCCACAGGGAACATTGGGGATGTCCTAAAGCAGTACTTCAAGGAAGGAGATGCGCCTGAGAGGATACAAGAATCCAACGTCCGAATGAAGCATCCTGGGAGGCGAAGGAATCAAGGCATAAAACTTAAGAAACATGTGGACCGTAGACCACATAGCCGTCTTGCACAATTGTTCGACAGACGCACCATCGTGTACTGTCCATGAGGGTCCTACAGACAGAGTAGAATGGGCTGAAATAGAAGCTGGTACAGGAAGGTCAGCTTGAGTGTAAGCATGTGCAATGACCATTCTAATCAATTTGGCCAGCATCTGTTTAATAGCAGGTCAACCCAGGTGAAAACCAAAAAGAATGAACAGGGCATCAGACCGTCTGATGGAGCTAGTACAGGCTACACAGATACGTAGAGCACAAACCACATTCAAAGAACTTTCTTTAGCAGATAAGTCTGGCAAGACGAAGGCTGGACACACAATATCCTGATAAAAAATCAGGAAGAAGGGAAAACAGGAGAGGGCGCCTAAGTCTGACGCGCTTCTGGACGAAGCAATGTCCAGCAAAAACAGCACTTTAGCAGTCAGCCATCTGAGATCGGCTGACTCCACAGGTTCAAAGGGAGGCTCTTGAAGAGTGGGTCAATACTATAGATAGATCCCATGTAGCCACCGGTTGGACATAAGGAGGTTGTATGTGCATGACATCATGAAGAAAGGTACGTACATCAGTAAGTGAGACAACCTTGCATTGAACCAGACAGACAATGCAGAAACGTGCACTTCTTGTAAGCCTGAATCCAAACCACGTTGTAAAAATGCAAGTAGTCTTGATGTTTGAAAGACAGTTGCATCATAACGCTTGGCAGTGCACCACGTAAACTAAGTGTGCCATACTCTATAATAGATTCATGTTGAGGCAGGTTTATGAGCCTGAAGCATAGTTTGAATCACAGTGTTCGAAAATCCTTTAATTTTTAGGATTGATGATTCAAGAGCCACGACGTCAAAGACAGATGGGCCAGGTCTGGATGGAGACATGGGCCCTGAGATAGATAGAAGGTCCTGTCGCTGAGGAAGTTGAAGGGGTTGTCCCACTGAGAGGCCCTGGAGATCAGAGAACCAATCCTATCTGGGCTACCAGAATGAGGTTTGCTCCTTCTTGTTTGAACTTCTGAAGGACCAGAGGCAGAAGGTACACAGAAGGGAAGATGTATGGTAGACGAAAGCTCCACTGGACAGACAGGGCGTTTGAGTGCTGCCTGAGGATCCGGAATACTGGAACCTTGTGTTGTGACAAAAGGCCATTAGATCCACATCTGGTAGGCCCCAGCTGTCCACCAGAAGTTGGAAGACATCTGGGTGAAGAGCGCGTTCTACTGCGTGAACATCCTGATGATTGAGGAAGTCCGCTTACCAGTCAAGTACGCCTGGAATGTACACCGCTGATATGGCTGGTAGATGACTTTCGGCCCATCAGAGAATTTTGGACACCATGCATCGCCATCTTGCTGCGAGTGCCTCCCTGATGATTGATATATGCCACTGTTGTGGCATCTGACTGAACCTGGACTGGTTTGTCTTGGAGTAGTGTGTGGGCTAGAGGTAGCGCCCTGTATTGACAATTGAGACTCCGCTAGGCTTAAACGTTGCTGAAAAGAATGTTGTTTGGTTACCGCTCCCCAGCTGCGAAGGCTGGCATCTGTCGTGAGCAAGACCCATTGGGAGACCCAGAAGGGGCATCTCATGCTCAGTTGCTAGTCTTGGAGCCACCAAGTCAGTGAAAGCCGAACCTCCGGAGTCAGAGTTATCATTTGGGATCTGATGCGATGAGGTTGGCTATTCTACCTGGAAAGAATCAGTCTTTGCAGAGGACGGGAATGAAACTGAGCAAATCTGACCATGTTGAATGTTGACACCATTAACCCAAGGATTTGCATTGCTGAATGCAACGACACTCAAGGCCGGTAAAGGAAGTATCATATTTTGTTCTGCAGTTTCAAAATCCTGTCTGGGGATAGGTAAATTTGTTGACTCAGAGTCCAGAAATGCTCCCAGATGCAACATCTTTTGGGAAGGAGTAAAGGAGGACTTCTTTAAATTTATTGGCCATCCGTGACATTGCAGGAAGGCTACTGTCAGTTGGAGATGACTGAGGAGAACATCGTGCGAGTTCGCCAGGATCAGCAGATCGTCTAGGTATGGGAGAATCTGAATAGCCTGTCGACAAAGGTGTGCTGCCATGACAGCCATGACTTTGGTAAAGCTTCTCGGTGCCATAAGCCAAACGGCAGTGCCCGGAACGGATAATGTTTGTTGCATACAGTATAGCAAACCGCAGGAATTGCTGGTGGGAAATAGCAATAAGAATATGCAGATATGCATCCTGTATATCCAGGTAAACCGTGAAGTCCCCAGGTTCTACGGCTAGAACTATGGATCGCAATGTTTCCATGTGCAACTTGCAAACATTCACAAACTTGTTTAAAGATTTGAGGTTGAGGACTAGGCGAGTGTGACCTGTTTGGTTTTGGAACTAGGAGCATGGTCGAATAATAGCTTCTGCCCCAGTGGGACTGAGGAACTGATGCTGTCACTCCTGAGAATAGAAGGGAATGGACCACAGTTTGGAGTATTTGAGCTCTGAAGGTTGGCCTGTGTTAAAACACTGTTGAAGGGGGCGTCCCTTGAATAAGACAGCGTACCCACGAGAGACAACTTCTTGTACCCAAGTGGTCGTGGTTCAAACCTGCGCAAAGTACAGAAGTCAGCCTCTCACCCTGAGGTCCCCGAGGATGATGAGGATGATTGCTGCAGGTTGACAAGCTGCCCAGGGTTGCTTAGCCTTGGGCTTAGTGGGCTTTGCAATGTGCATTTGTCTAGGAAATGATTGTCTCTTAGCTGTTCCTTGTGGATAAAAGCAACGAAAAGTGGTACTTATGGCACACTGAGCAGGATTAGTCGGGAGCAAATAGGCTGTTTTGGCCGCAGTCAAGAATGTCACAATTTTATTTAGTTCTTCCGCAAAGAGAATGTCACCTGTGAATGGAATAATTTCCAAAGTTTTCTTGAAATCCAAATCCACCTTCCAATAATGCAGCTAAAGAATATGTCGTGCCAGCACAGATGTAGCAAACAAAAGGAATTTGATATGCCGGCTGTTGGGGTCCCGGCGCTCACCATACCGACACCATAATCCCGACAGCCGGCATACCGATAACTATTCTCCCTCTTGGGGTATCCACGACACCCCTGGACGGAGAATAAAAAGCGAGGCTCGCGTAGCGCGCTACCGTGCACGCATCGTGGTGAGGGGCTCTTTTGCGCTCACCCCGCTGCCTGCATGTCGGCGGTCACGATCCCAGCGCAGGTATGCTGGGCGCTGGCATAACATACTGCACCAGTGATGGCTAACCTCGACACTCCAGCTGTTGAACTACACATCCCAGCATGTCCTGCATCAGTTTTAGCATGCACAAATAGCAAAACTGTAGCAGGGCATGCTGGGATGTGTAGTTCAACAACAGCTGGAGTGTCAAGGTTAGCCATCACTGTACTACACCCTAGCAGACGCCTTCGCTACCAAAACACCAGCCTTAGATAAAACTTCTTCAATATAAGAAGTGGCTGACTTAACATGCGTGAGATACATCCTGTATTCCTCAGACATATCTAAAGGCAGTTCATATACAATTGAATGCACCCATGCTTCACTGGCTTTAGTGGCCCAAGAAGCTGTTGTGTGTATGTATAGCCCCTGTAAGCACATAAAAAGATTTCAGACAGCTTTCTATAAGTCTATCTGTAGGGTCATTCAATGAGGACCAGTGGTGACACGCAAAGTGGACAACACAACAAGACGTGTAACATAAGTGTCCATTGGAGGCAGAGTTTCCCACTTTGCACACACAAGTGCTGGTAAAGGATAGCACACCATTGCACGCTTGGACAAAGCAAACTTTTTACCAGGAGTATTCCAGGGTTCCTGTCTAAATTCCATTACATAATGTGGGAATTCAGGTTTAATTATCTTCTGCTTTTTAAACAAATTGGTTTTCTTAGCAACCGATGTGGGTTCCTCCTCATAAGAAAAGTTAATAATATGTTTGCTAGCTTCAATTAGTGCAGAGAACCACCAGAATAGGAGTTTCCTCCTCTGCTGCACAGAAGTCTGCATCAGAGAGAGCAGTATTTCACTCATCTTACTCAGATGACACATCTGATAAGACAGTGGATTGAGAGGATGAAGTAGCTTGCCTGGAAGAACCAGTGGCATGTTTATATCCTGTCAGTGTCTTTTGTCTAGTCAAAGTTTGCGTGAGCTGTTGCACTTGAGTAGACAGGGTATCCACCCAAGGTGGATTAACAATTGGTACAATATTAGGTGGTAGTGACATAGGGCAGCGTCAGACATTCCACCAGAGTACATAATAGTTTAGAGATAGCTGACCAGGGAGGCTCCTGCGTGGGGACAGGAGGTATGGACTGACTAGGAGGAGTTTGCACAGAGGCCATCTTGTATAACATACGCTACCATACAGTAAGAGTAGCAGAGAGGATTCTGCTAGTTTGCAACAATTTTTGTTAGCCATAGTACTGAAGTGCAGAATGTGGTAAGTGACTGAACACAGCCAATATGTGCTGTGAGAAATAACCATAGAAGCCCCTTTGCCCTGGGTACAGAAACAACAGACACAGGGGCAGATGTATTAAGCCTGGAAAAGTAATAAAGAAGTGATAAGTGGAAGGTGATAAGGCACTAGCCAATCAGTTTCTAGCTGCCTTTTTTCAAACCTGTAATGTTTGGCTGGTGCGTTATCACTTTGCACTTATCACTGCTTTATCACTTTTTCAGGCTTAATACATCTCAGTAATATACAGTACAGTTGAAAAGAGAACTCAGACAGCAGAACTAGCACAGTCACATTACAATGCAGATAAATAATATAATTATTACTGCAATGAACACTACTACTTCTACTAAGTTTGCTTTGAAGCAGGTAGGATGTAAGTGATTGTAAAAACCTGGCATGTTGCAGACGTTTTTACGGGGAGACTGAGCCCAGACCTTGGTCTGTGCTGTAAGATGGCTACCCAGGTCCCTGAGGGAAGGCGGGAGAGTTAGGCAGCTCAAGGTCCGGAAGTATGCTGTAGACTGGCGCCCAAAGCTGGGGGAGGGGCAACAGGTCAACCGCCCCCTCCCCTTTAACCACAGGTACTTTGTGGGCCTTATTAAAGGAGTGTTTGCACACCCAGACCTGTGCCCTGTATTGCCCTGGTGGTCTAGTGGAGTCCCTGTTCTGTGATAGCGTACATGCCAGTGCCACGGTACGTCTCCGCAGACACACTGCGGACTGCGATTTACAAGTGGAGAAGGGACCATATTACCTGCCCCCTGAGTTGACGGCCACACAGTCCTGGGGTCCCCACAGCCAGCGGTGCTAGTCTTCTTGTGTGTCCCCTGCCGCAAATTCCCCTCTGAGGCGGAGACGAAGCGGTAGCTCCGGTGCCGGCAGGGGGGGGAGGGGGGGAAGGTAATTGAGCTGCAACGCTGAAGTCACACTGGCTTACAGTGCTTAAAGCCCAAGAAAAAAAAAATCATGATTAAAAGGTAAAAATGAAAAGCTTTGGGGCTGCTGAGTAGCCCCCTGTCACAGTGCACCTGCTTCCTGCAGGCACCAACTTAAAACTGAATCCCTGAGCATGGAGGCAGTGTTACAGGGGAGAAGAGCCAAGCATTCTGGGACAAGCTAAAGCTTTAACTCTTTGGTGCCTGACTCTTATTCACCACCTACAACCCCGATGTTTCCTGTGGTACCTATGAACCCCGATGAAGAAAAACCTGTTTCAGTATACTGCACTGATTTCATATGTGACACTTGTATATCTGTGTGCGACTAAGTCTTATTCTTTATATGAAGCACAATGGAACTAGGCACGAAAGAAGCTCCGCTCACTGCATTGTAACACTTGACTCAGACACACACAGATATAAGTGTTGCATATCAAAGAAATCGCCGTTTTGTCACTATGGGGTATATGCAATTGCGGTCGAATTCGCGGCAATTATCGCCGTTTTTTAATTCGACCAAATTCGCCAGGTGAATCCCGGCAGGTGCCTGCCGGGATTCACCATATTCAATGAAAAACGGATTCGCCAGAATCGCGGGCGAAAATCGGCCGATTTGGCGGATTTTGCCGCGATTTTAAAAAACGGGAAAAAAACGTGAAAAACCCGGAAAAAAAATGGCGTGGGGTCCCCCCTCCAAAGCATAACCAGCCTCGGGCTCTTTGAGCTGGTCCTGGTTCTAAAAATGCAGGGGAAAAATTGGCCAGGGATCCCCCGTATTTTTAAAACCAGCACCGGGCTCTGCGCCTGATGCTGGTGCCAAAAATACGGGGGACAAAAAGAGTAGGGGTCCCCCGTATTTTTAACACCAGCATCGGGCTCCACTAGCTGGACAGATAATGCCACAGCCGGGGGTCACTTTTATGCCGTGCCCTGCGGCCGTGGCATCAAATATCCAACTAGTCACCCCTGGCCGGGGTACCCTGGGGGAGTGGGGACCCCTTCAATCAAGGGGTCCCCCCCCCCAGCCACCCAAGGGCCAGGGGTGAAGCCCGAGGCTGTCCCCCCCCATCCAATGGGCTGCGGATGGGGGGGCTGATAGCCTTTGTGATAATAAAAAGATATTGTTTTTTCCATTAGTACTACAAGTCCCAGCAAGCCTCCCCCGCAAGCTGGTACTTGGAGAACCACAAGTACCAGCATGCGGGAGAAAAACGGGCCCGCTGGCACCTGTAGTACTACTGGAAAAAAAATACCCAAATAAAAACAGGACACAGACACCGTGACTTGTACAACTTTATTACATACTGCCGACACACACATACTTACCTATGTTGACACGCCGACTGCCACGGTCGCCGACGATCCGAGGGTACCTGTGAAAAAATTATACTCACCTTCCAGCGTCCAGAGGTACATCCACGTCCAGAGGTAAATCCACGTTCTTGGCAAAAAAACAAACCGAACACCGATCCATACCGGACTAGAAAGGGGTCCAATGTTTTCACATCAGACCCCTTTCTCCCGAATGCCGGGACATCACGTGATTCCTGTCACTGACGTCCCTTCAGCCAATCAGGAAGCGCTACTTCCGTGGCGCTCACCTGATTGGCTGTCCGCTGTCTGTACTGTGACAGCGCATCGCAAAGCCGCTCCATTACTTTCAATGGTGGGAACTTTGCGGGTAGCGGTGGGGTCACCCGCCGGTCAGCCGCTGACCGGCGGGTGACCTCACCGCTAGCCGCTAAGTTCCCACCATTGAATATAATGGAGGGAGCTGTGCGATGCGCTGTCACAGTGCAGACAGCGCTCAGCCAATCAGGTGAGCGCAACGAAGTTGCGCTTCCTGATTGGCTTAGAGACCTGTCAGTGACAGCTGTCACTGACAGGTCTCATTCGTGGAAAGGTGTCCCATGTGTCAGCATGGGACCCCTTTCAGTCCGTTTTTGGTGCGGGTATTAGCGTTTTCTTATTTTGCCAAGTCCGTGGATTTATCTCTGGACCATGGTTGAGGTGAGTATTTTGAACTTTTCTTTACAGGTATCCGTGGATTCTACATGGAGAAGAGGACCGATGTCGGCGTGTGAACATAGGTAAGTATGTGTGTGTCGACGTATGAAATAAAGTTTTACTGTCGACGGTGTGTGTGTCCTGATTTTATTTGGGTATTTTTTTCCCAGTAGTACTACAGGTACCAGCGGGCCCGTTTTTCTCCCGCATGCTGGTACTTGTGGTTCTCCAAGTACCAGCTTGCGGGGGAGGCTTGCTGGGACTTGTAGTACTATTGGAAAAAACAATATCTTTTTATTATCACAAAGGCTATCAGCCCCCCCATCCGCAGCCCATTGGATGGGGGGGGACAGCCTCGGGCTTCACCCCTGGCCCTTGGGTGGCTGGGGGGGGGGGGACCCCTTGATTGAAGGGGTCCCCACTCCCCCAGGGTACCCCGGCCAGGGGTGACTAGTTGGATATTTAATGCCACGGCCGCAGGGCACGGCATAAAAGTGACCCCCGGCTGTGGCATTATCTGTCCAGCTAGTGGAGCCCGATGCTGGTGTTAAAAATACGGGGGACCCCTACTCTTTTTGTCCCCCGTATTTTTGGCACCAGCACCAGGCGCAGAGCCCGGTGCTGGTTTTAAAAATACGGGGGATCCCCTGTCAATTTTTTCCCCGCATTTTTAGAACCAGGACCAGCTCAATGAGCCCGAGGCTGGTTATGCTTTGGAGGGGGGAGCCCACGCCATTTTTTTTTTTTTTTTTACCCTTCCAGCATAAAAAAAAATAAAAAAATAATATTTTAAAAAATATATAAATAATATTTGTGCCTCCCAAAAAAAAAAAAAAAAGTACCTAATCCCTTCTAATATAAATAGATCTGCTATTCCCCAAAAAAAAAACACCAAAAAAAACATGTTTAAATTTTTTTTATTTGTTTTCACCCTCCAAAGTGTGGCGGATTGAAAATGACGAATTTGCTGTCTAAAAGCACTGCTGTCGAATTTCAAAACTTGAATTGAATATGCTTTGGTCGAATTGCAGCACTTGTATCATTGCAGAAAAGTCGAATTTGCAAAAATTCGAATTTCAAAAAGTCGAATTTTGAAAGTCCGTTTTTTGGTCGGAAAGCACTGGATTGCATAGGGGAATTTTTTTTTTTGGTCGAAAATGACCCGAAATTCGACAATTTCGGGAATTCGACCACAATTGCATATACCCCAATATGTTGCAGTTGGAACTAAATTAGGGCAAATAAATTGGAAAAAAGATGCTTGGGACAAGCTGATAAGACCTGTTTGGAGTGACTGCAACCAACAGTGTATGAGGATATATCTGTACTTTGCTTTCTCCATGGCTGCATTCTATTGGTAAGGTAACATAATATTTACAATGACCATACTAAATTACCATACACTTGATTATATGCAGGCTCGTGATGCAGATAATACCACATTTTTCTGCAGTTATTCTGCAGCCTGGTGTCATCTGCAAATATGGACACTATGCCTCCTAGATTAATATCAAGATTATTAAAAATCTTGAGTTACACCGCATCTTAATGAACATTTAGGCAATGTTTCAACTTACAGTAGGTAACCTGCTGTTACAGTCCAAGCCCTGACAAGGCCTTTCAACCACTGCCTGGTGTGTCCTTGTTCTAGTAAGGCAGGTAGAACAACCTGCAAAAGCAGCAACTCCAAAGACAATTCACTCACTGGAGCATCACTACAAAGAAACAGGAGAGATACACATCACAGACTGGTCAGGCTAATAATTATAATTACATCACTTGAATAAATGAAAATTAATGTTGACTTTAGAAACTATTTAAAGAGTCACAGAAAATCTTATACAGGTATCAATATGACATTTATTTTGATAATATTTGTGCAAAAGGCAACTACAAAAGGAACAAAGGGGGTCATTCCAAGTTGATCGTAGCTGCGCTAAATTCTAAAATCCTATTTTCTCTAACATTTATAAGGGATACTGGGGACACTAAGTACGATGGGGATGTCCCAAACCTCCCAGAATGGGTGGGAACGTGCCGAGACGCCTGCAGGACTGAATGTCCAAACTGGACATCCTCTTTAACCAGGGTATCAAACCTGTAGAACTTGACAAACGTGTTTGTTCCTGACCAGGTAGCGGCCCGGCATAGTTGCAAAGCCGAGATACCACGGGCAGTCGACCAGGAGGAACCCACGACCTAGTAGAGTAAGCCTTTATAGACCACGTAACAGGCAAGGCCGCTGAAGTATAGGCCTCTTGAAAACTGAGCCTAATCCGATGAGCAATCGACTGCTTCGAAGCAGGTCAACTGTTCTTTTGTACATCATACAGCACAAAGGGGGTAATTCCAAGTTGATTGCAGCAGGATTTTTGATAGCAATTGGGCAAAACCATGTGCACTGCAGGTGTGGCAGATATAACATTTGCAGAGAGAGTTAGATTTGGGTGGGTTATTTTATTTCTGTGCAGGGTAAATACTGGCTGCTTTATTTTTACACAGCAAATTAGATTGCAGATTGAACACACCCCACCCAAATCTAACTCTCTCTGCACGTTATATCTGCCCCCCCTGCAGTGCACATGGTTTTGCCCAATTGCTAACAGAATTCCTGCTGCGATCAACTTGGAATTAACCCCAAAGAGGGAATCCGATTTTCGGACAGCAGCCGTCCTCTTGACATAGATTTTCAGGGATCGCACCAAATCCAAGGACACAGGATTCGAGGAAGTGGCAGACGCCGACCGCAACCACATTAGGCGGTTTCAGGTGGAATGCAGAAACCACCTTTGACAGGAACTGCTGATGAGTCCTGAGCTCTGCTCTGTACTCATGAAAGACCAAGTAGGAACTCTTGCAGGAGTTCCGAAACTCGCCTAGCCGAAACTAATGCCAATAGCTTAACCATCTTCCATGTAAGGTACTTGTCTTCTACCAACATCAATGGTTCAAACAAAGAGGACTGTAGAAAGGTCAAAACGACGTCCAGATCCCAAGATACAAAAGGAGGCTGTATGTGAAGGACACCCTGCAAGAACGTCTGGACTTCAGGTAATGCAGCCAAATTTCTCTGAAAGAAAATGGACAAAGCTGAGATCTAGACCTTTATGGAGCCTAACCGTAGGCCCGTATCCTGCAGCAGGATACCTTCGGCCCTCACACCAGGAGACATTGTTTCCAGATGTGATGATAACGCTTCAACGTGACTGCCTTCCTGGCTTGAATCATGGTTGCAATAACCTTGTCCGGAATACCCTTCTAATCTAGAATGTTCCGTTCAACCGCCATGCCGCTAAACGAAGCCACAGTAAGTCTGGGTAGATGAACGGCCCTGGCTGAAGAAGATCCTCCCTCATTGGCAGAGGCCAAGGGTTTTCTACTTCCATGGCTAGAAGGGCTGCATAACAAACTCTTCGAGGACAATCGGGGTAATCAGAATTGCCTGAAAATCCTCCCTTCTGATTCTTTTCAGAACCCTAGGGAGTAATGGAATCGGAGCAAACAGGTACACCAACCGGTAAGCCCATGGTGTTGTCAGTGCGTCCACCGCCGCCTGAGGGTCCCTTGTTCTGAAACAATAGCGCCAAAGCTTTTTGTTGAGTTGAGAGGCCATCAGATCAATCTGCGGACAGCCCCACTGATCTGTTATCTGTCGAAATACCTGCGGATGGAGACCCCACTCTCCTGGGTGTAGATCGTGTCGACTTAGGAAGCCCGCCTCCCAGTTGTCTACTCCCGGAATAAATACGGCCGAAACCGCCCTTGCATTTCTTTCCACCCAGAGGAGAATCTTGGATACCTCTTGCATGCAAGCTTTGCACTTCGTTCCTCCCTGTCGATTAATGTACCCCACTGCCGTGGCGTTGTCCGACTGAACTTGAATGGCCTGTAGCAGAGCATTGTAGATCGTTCCGAGTTACAGGCTGTTTATTGGAAGAACGGCTTTGTGGTTTGAACACCTGCCCTGGAATTGTGCCCCTTGGGTGACAGCTCACCAACCTCGGACAATCCAATCCTGTATCCCAAAGCACCTTTCCTCCAAGAGGTTGGAGGACTGCAACCACCACAGGAGAGAAATTCTGGCCTGCAGTGAGAGACGTATGATCTGGTGCATCTGCACATGCGAACTGGACCATTTCCTCAGGAGATCTAGTTGGAAAGTCCTCGCATGGAATCTGCCATACTGAATCGCCTCGTAGGAGGCCACCACCTTTCCCAACAGGCGTATGCAAAGATGTACTGAGACCCAGTTCGGCTTCAATACCGTTCGAACCATCTCCTGAAGCGTCCTTGCCTTGTCCTCGGGAAGGAAGACCTACTGAGCGACCCCAAGATCATCCCCAGGAACTGGAGTCTTTGAGTTGGTTCAAGGTAGGATTTCAGTAAATTGAGAATCCACCCGTGATAGTAGTGTCGTTGTGAGGCTGATGCTGTCCAACTGTTGTTCCCTGGATCTCGCTTTTATCAAAAGATCGTCCAGGTAGGGAATAATGTTCACCCCCTGAATCCTGAGTTGGAACATCATTTCTGCATTACTTTTGTGAAAACTCTTGGGGCTGTGGACAGGCCGAAGGATAGTGCCTGGAATTGATAGTGCTCGTCCAGCAGAGCAAACCTGAGGTAGTAAAGAAAAAAGTTGCTGCGCCTGTGTTAATCACTTATGCATTATACCAGACTGATGTCTTAATTCTGGGATTTTACAGTGCAAAAAATGTGTACGTTCGCCTCTATAGAGAGTTATGTGTTACTCTCAAAATTAATAGAACAGAGAAAGGAAAAAATAGAGGCGCTCATTTCATTTTAACATTGTAAAAGTCTAAATTCATCACAACCAAGGGGTAATAAAAATTGAATATTTATTCTTAAATTAAATGAATAAAAATATATGTACAGAACCACTTTGTTATGCACAGGATATATATAAAAATCACAATTAATAATCCCTCTTCTCACAAATTAGCCACATATACAATAAATCGCTCACATAAATTGCTTGTGCTGCTACAGCAAACAATTAAGAAAGTGATACACACTGATCAGCTGCCGGCAGTCCCAGTGTATCAGCTGTTGTAACACTGTAGCCAAGACTATTATAAACCACTATTCAGATGGAGCACAATTACTAGATGAGAGTGCATTTATTGAAAGCAATGAATTGCATTTTGTTAATGTTAGGATGTATGGTACAATGTCTCAACGTTCCAGGAACCAATTATATGGAAATATTATGTTGAATTACCTCTCCGGTTGGGCTACAAGACCCGAGCGTCCTCAGGTCGATACAAATTGCCCAATATGCAGTAGAACGGAGGGTCTGTCCATACACTTCGGAATCCCGCAGTTGTCTAATTCTTCCCCTGGGCGTGCACCGCCCGCTGCAGTGTGTGGGGAGAGACAGGTGTGCGGCTGATTGAATCGAAGCCGCTATGGGGATCCGGCACTCTGTGATGCTTCTCTAGTGCTCTCTGGACTTGTGCTGTCCGTGAATAATGAGAGGGAGGGAAATTGACGTCCGGCCACTGTCCGTATGCTGAGCTGATGCTGCGGTTTCGTCCTGCGTTAGGACGTACACCGTTCGCTCCTATGGCCGGTAAGATGGAGCTGTAGATGGTATCCCAGAGCGTGCGGCAAGTGTGTGAGAAAGGGGGAGGAGTCCTGACGCGTTTCGTCACGCAACACGTGACTTTTTCAAAGACCATCGGGATAGTGAGCCGTCGGGCTCACGGAGGAGGTCATGTGACTGTCGGTCAGCTGACAGGTGGTCACATGAATACCACCCGGATTACGTGGCTTACTTCTGGTACCTCTTGCTGCATTTGCGCCCTGGCTTTGCCCTTAAACCTTGCGGTCCGAAAGGATTGTAATGAAGGTCCCAGGTTGGAGTTTCTAGCTGGTGGAGTCACAGATGGAAGGTACGTGGACTTTCCAGTGGTAGCCTTTGAAATCCATGAGTCCAATTCACCTCTGAATAGCCAATCTCATGTGAAAGGCAAAGCCTCCATACTCTTTTTTTTGACGCTGTGGCTGCAACCCACAGGGACCTGCGTGCAGAAACCGCCATAGTAGTAGTACGAGCATTAATAATGCCTATGCCCTTGATTGTCTCACAAAGGAAGCGAGCATATTTCATGCTGTATAAGCATCACCATTTCAGCCAGGGTCTTATCAACAGTTAGGCCCTCCTGAAGGTTACCTGCCCAGGTATGAATGGTGCGAGTTACTCCACAGCCCGCAATAGCAGGCCTTTGGGACGCTCATGCTGCAATTAAAATAGATTTAAAAGTTTTTCTATTTTCCTATCCGCACGTTCCTTTAGGGCAGTAGCCCTGGAACTGGCAGCCCCATCTTTTTTGACAGGTGTGATACCGAAGCATTCACAGTTAGTGGTGTTTCCCAGATCTTTCTCCCCTCATGAGCAAAGGGAAAAGCGGAAACTAATTTCTTTGTCACCGGGAATTTCTTGTCAGGAGTAACCCAGGGTTCTCTGAAAAGATCATCCAGTTCCTTTAAATCAGGAAAAGTGACAAGTGTTTTTTCGGTGCAGAGAAAAAGGACTGCTGTACTTCCGCTTCATTACCAGGGATATGTAAAACATCTCTTATAGCAAGTATAAGTGATTCCACGCCCTGCGCTGGAAAGGCATCTTCCACCTTAGCAGTAGATTCCAGCTCCTCCCCCTCTGGCACCTCCTCCTCGGATTCCGAGAGAATGTCTGGTGACCTCCGCTCTTGGGGTAGTGGTTGTGAAAGAGGGGATAGTTGTCTGCCATCTGTCTTTTTCTTAGCCAGAGCAGCCATAGACTGTTGTAGCTGCTACCTTTCCTGTCTGGCAGTAGTTAACTCATTTGACATGTCAGCCATCATAGATTCAATAGAACTTAACCAAGCTGGTTCTTGTAAATCACCCCTGGAAGGCCGACTGTTCTCTGAAGGCTGGCTACATTGTTCACACATGAGAGAGACTGTGGGGGAGGGAGAAAACCTGGTGCGGAAGACATTACACACAGCTTTTTTCACCATGCTGACAGGGAACAATAACACCCACACCCCCACACACAGGAACAAGCAATCCTGCCTAGTCCACTATGTGTGGAGAGACCCAGAGAGGAGGGACCAGCACCCATCCTGAAACTAACAAAGTTAGAATGTTAGGCTATATGGTTGTTTAATGTGTGAGGAGCCAAATAAAAGGTTCCCACAGCGGGCTCTACCCGTGAACTACACCCATGGACCAGTGTCTGGCCGTGGAGTACCCTCCTGCTGCAGCGCTGGGAACACACGTAATGTGGACAGGAAACGTATGGTCCCGCTCTGAGATAGCTCCACTCCGTTACAGCGTCGTAGCTACATGCGTTTTTTATACTGGCAATGTCCCCTGTTATGTGTAAAATAAGGTCCCAACACCTACTGTATTTCCACTGCCAGTCTGCGCGGGGGGCTATGGGATCACCCCAGAGGGAGTCCATATACCCGCCCCGCGTCAAGAACCGGGGAACCTCGCTAGTAGGAGCCCAGGCAACACTACCACTCGACGACCTTCTGGCTCTGGTCTGGGGATGTGCTGCGTGCTGTGGGTGTGTGCGTGAGAGCACAATGCCTGCAGTACACAAACCCTCAGGACTGTTGTCCTGCCATCGGTATCCGACTCAGCACCTCCAGGAGGCCGGGGTCGTTCCCACCCCAAGAGTACTTCATGAAGGTAGGCTGTTGCCCAACAGCCTACCTGAAGAAAAAAATAAGAATTTACTCACCGGTAATTCTATTTCTCGTAGTCCGTAGTGGATGCTGGGACTCCGTAAGGACCATAGGATAGCGGCTCCGCAGGAGACTGGGCACAACTATAAAGAAAGCTTTAGGTCTAACTGGTGTGCACTGGCTTCTCCCACTATGACCCTCCTCCAGACTTCAGTTAGGATACTGTGCCCGGAAGAGCTGACACAATAAGGAAGGATTTTGAATCCCGGGTAAGACTCATACCAGCCACACCAATCACACCGTATAACTCGTGATACAATACCCAGTTAACAGTATGATAACAACTGAGCCTCTCAACAGATGGCTCAACAATAACCCTTTAGTTAAGCAATAACTATATACAAGTATTGCAGACAATCCGCACTTGGGATGGGCGCCCAGCATCCACTACGGACTACGAGAAATAGAATTACCGGTGAGTAAATTCTTATTTTCTCTGACGTCCTAAGTGGATGCTGGGACTCCGTAAGGACCATGGGGCTTATGCCAAAGCTCCCAAACGGGCGGGAGAGTGCAGATGACTCTGCAGCACCGAATGGGCAAACTCTAGGTCCTCCTCAGCCAGGGTGTCAAACTTGTAGAATTTAGCAAACGTGTTTGACCCCGACCAAGTAGCTGCTCGGCAAAGTTGAAGAGCCGAAACCCCTCGGGCAGCCACCCAAGAAGAGCCCACCTTCCTCGTGGAATGGGCTTTTACTGATTTAGGATGCGGCAGTCCAGCCGCAGAATGTGCAAGCTGAATCGTACTACAGATCCAGCGAGCAATAGTCTGCTTTGAAGCAGGTGCACCCAACTTGTTGGGCGCATACAGGATAAATAGCGAGTCAGTCTTTCTGACTCCAGCTGTCCTGGAAACATATATTTTCAGGGCCCTGACTACGTCCAACAACTTGGAAGCCTCCAAATCTTTTATAGCCGCAGGCACCACGATAGGTTGGTTCAGATGAAAAGCTGATACCACTTTAGGGAGAAACTGGGGACGAGTTCTCAATTCTGCCCTATCCATATGGAAAATCAGATAAGGGCTTTTACATGTCAAAGCCGCCAATTCTGATACACGCCTGGCCAAGGCCAACAACATGACCACTTTCCACGTGAGATATTTCAAATCCACGGTTTTCAGTGGCTCAAACCAATGTGACTTTAGGAAATCCAACACCACGTTGAGATCCCAAGGTGCCACTGGAGACACAAAAGGGGGCTGAATATGCAACACTCCATTAACAAAAGTTTGAACTTCAGGTAGTGAAGCCAGTTCTCTCTGGAAGAAAATCGATAGAGCCGAAAACTGGACCTTAATGGAACCCAATTTAAGGCCCATAGTCACCCCTGACTGTAGGAAGTGCAGGAAACGGCCCAGCTGAAATTCCTCCGTTGGGGCCTTCCTGGCCTCACACCACGCAACATATTTTCGCCATATGCGGTGATAATGGTTTGCGGTTACTTCTTTCCTAGCTTTTATCAGCGTAGGAATGACTTCCTCCGGAATGCCCTTTTCCTTCAGGATCCGGTGTTCAACCGCCATGCCGTCAAACGCAGCCGCGGTAAGTCTTGGAACAGACAGGGCCCCTGCTGCAGCAGGTCTTGTCTGAGCGGTAGAGGCCATGGGTCCTCTGAGATCATTTCTTGAAGTTCCGGGTACCAAGCTCTTCTTGGCCAATCCGGAACAATGAGTATAGTTCTTACTCCTCTTCTCCGTATTATCCTCAGTACCTTTGGTATGAGAGGAAGAGGAGGGAATACATAAACCGACCGGTACACCCACAGCGTCACTAGAGCGTCCACAGCTATCGCCTGCGGGTCTCTTGACCTGGCGCAATACTTTTCTAGCTTTTTGTTTAGGCGGGACACCATCTTGTCCACCTGTGGCCTTTCCCAACGGTTTACAATCAGTTGGAAGACTTCTGGATGAAGTCCCCACTCTCCCGGGTGGAGGTCGTGCCTGCTGAGGAAGTCTGCTTCCCAGTTGTCCACTCCCGGAATGAACACTGCTGACAGTGCTAACACGTGATTTTCCGCCCATCGGAGAATCCTTGTGGCTTCTGCCATCGCCGTCCTGCTTCTCGTGCTGCCCTGTCGGTTTACATGGGCGACCGCCGTGATGTTGTCTGACTGGATCAGTACCGGCTGGTTTTGAAGCAGGGGTTTTGCCTGACTTAGGGCATTGTAAATGGCCCTTAGTTCCAGAATATTTATGTGCAGGGAAGCCTCCTGACTTGACCATAGTCCTTGGAAGTTTCTTCCCTGTGTGACTGCCCCCCCCAGCCTCGAAGGCTGGCATCCGTGGTCACCAGGACCCAGTCCTGTATGCCGAATCTGCGGCCCTCCTGAAGATGAGCACTCTGCAGCCACCACAGCAGAGACACCCTTGTCCTTGGAGACAGGGTTATCAGACGATGCATCTGAAGATGCGATCCGGACCATTTGTCCAACAGGTCCCACTGAAAGGTTCTTGCATGGAACCTGCCGAATGGAATCGCTTCGTAGGAAGCTACCATTTTTCCCAGGATCCGCGTGCAGTGATGCACCGACACCTGTTTTGGTTTTAGGAGGCCTCTGACTAGAGATGACAGCTCCTTGGCCTTCTCCTCCGGGAGAAACACTTTTCTCTGTTCTGTGTCCAGAACCATCCCCAGGAACAGTAGACGTGTCGTAGGGACCAGCTGTGACTTTGGAATGTTTAGAATCCAGCCGTGCTGTTGTAGTACTTTCCGAGATAGTGCTACCCCGACCAACAACTGCTCTCTGGACCTCGCCTTTATCAGGAGATCGTCCAAGTACGGGATAATTAAAACTCCCTTCTTTCCATCATTTCGGCCATTACCTTGGTAAAGACCCTCGGAGCCGTGGATAGACCGAACGGCAACGTCTGGAATTGGTAATGACAATTCTGTACCACAAATCTGAGGTACTCCTGGTGAGGATGGTAAATGGGGACATGCAGGTAAGCATCCTTGATGTCCAGTGATACCATGTAATCTCCCTCGTCCAGGCTTGCAATAACCGCCCTGAGCGATTCCATCTTGAACTTGAATTTTTTTATATATGTGTTCAAGGATTTCAAATTTAAAATGGGTCTCACCGAACCGTCCGGTTTCGGTACCACAAACATTGTGGAATAGTAACCCCTTCATTGTTGAAGTAGGGGCACCTTTACTATCACTTGTTGTGAATACAGCTTGTGAATTGCCTGTAACACTGCCTCCCTGCCTGAGGGAGTGGTTGGCAAGGCAGATTTGAGGAAACGGCGGGGGGGGGGGGGGGGGGAGAGACGTCTCGAATTCCAGCTTGTACCCCTGAGATACTACTTGAAGGATCCAGGGATCCACCCGTGAGCGAGCCCACTGATTGCTGAAAAATTTGAGACGGGCCCCCACCGCACCTGGCTCCGCCTGAGGAGCCCCAGCGTCATGCTGTGGACTTAGAGGAAGCGGGGGAGGACTTTTGCTCCTGGGAACTGGCTGTATGCTGCAGCTTCTTTCCCCTACCTCTGCCTCTGGGCAGAAAGGACGCGCCTTTAACCCGCTTGCCCCTATTGGGCCGAAAGGACTGTACCTGATAATACGGTGCTTTCTTTGGTTGTGAGGGAACATGGGGTAAAAATGTAGACTTCCCAGCTGTTGCTGTGGATACGAGGTCCGAGAGACCATCCCCGAACAACTCCTCACCCTTATAAGGCAGAACTTCCATATGTCGTTTGGAATCTGCATCTCCTGTCCACTGCCGAGTCCATAACCCTCTCCTGGCAGAAATGGACATTGCACTAATTTTGGATGCCAGCCGGCAAATATCCCTCTGTGCATCCCTCATGTATAAAAGTGCGTCTTTTATATGTTCTACGTTTAGCAATATAGTGTCCCTGTCTAGGGTATCTATATTTTCTGACAGGGAATCTGACCACGCAGCAGCAGCACTGCACATCCAGGCTGAAGCAATAGCCGGTCTCAGTATAACACCTGTGTGTGTATATATAGATTTCAGGATAGCCTCCTGCTTTCTATCAGCAGATTCCTTCAGGGCGGCCGTATCCGGAGACGGTAGTGCCACCTTCTTTGACAAGCGTGTGAGCGCTTTATCCACCCTAGGGGATGTTTCCCAGCGTGCCCTATCCTCTGGCGGGAAAGGGTACGCCATTAGTAACCTCTTAGAAATTACCAGCTTTTTATCAGGGGAAGCCCACGCTTCTTCACACACTTCATTTAACTCTTCAGATGGAGGAAAAGCTACTGGTAGTTTTTTCTCTCCAAACATAATACCCCTTTTTGTGGTACCGGGGGTAACATCAGAAATGTGCAACACATTTTTCATTGCCTCAATCATGTAACGTGTGGCCCTACTGGAAGTTGCATTAGTCTCATCGTCGTCGACACTGGAGTCAGTATCCGTGTCGACATCTGTGTCTGTCATCTGAGGTAGCGGGCGTTTTAGAGCCCCTGATGACTTTTGAGACGCCTGGGCAGGCACAGGCTGAGAAACCGGCTGTCCCACATTAGGTATGTCGTCAAACCTTTTATGCAAGGAGTCGACACTGTCGCGTAATTCCTTCCACAGCACCATCCACTCAGGTGTCGACCCCGCAGGGGGTGACATCACGTTTACAGGCATTTGCTCCGCCTCCACATAAGCCTCCTCATCAAACATGTCGACACAGCCGTACCGACACACCGCAAACACACAGGGAATGCTCTGACAGAGGACAGGACCCCACAAAGCCCTTTGGGGAGACAGAGAGAGAGTATGCCAGCACACTCCAGAGCGCTATATAACACAGGGATCCCACTATAAATGAGTGTTTTCCCTTATAGCTGCTTTTTTATATATCATATATATATATATATATCTAAACAGCGCCTAAATTTAGTGCCCCCCCTCTCTTTTTTACCCTTTTGTAGTGTTCAGACTGCAGGGGAGAGCCTGGGGAGCTTCCTTCCAGCGGAGCTGTGAGGGAAAAATGGCGCCAGTGTGCTGAGGGAGATGGCCCCGCCCCTTTTTCGGCGGACTTTCTCCCGCTTTTTCTGGAATACTGGCAGGGGTAATTTTACATCTATATAGCCTCTAGGACTATATATGATGTAGATTTGCCAGCCAAGGTGTCATATATTGCCCTCAGGGCACCCCCCCCCAGCGCCCTGCACCCATCAGTGACCGGAGTGTGAGGTGTACATGAGGAGCAATGGCGCACAGCTGCAGTGCTGTGCGCTACCTTGGTGAAGACCGAAGTCTTCTGCCGCCGATTTTCCGGACCTCTTTGTGCTTCTGGCTCTGTAAGGGGGACGGCGGCGCGGCTCCGGGAACGAACACCAAGGTCGGGTCCTGCGGTCGATCCCTCTGTAGCTAATGGTGTCCAGTAGCCTAAGAAGCCCAAACTACCACCTGTTAGGTAGGTTCGCTTCTTCTCCCCTTAATCCCTCGCTGCAGTGAGTCTGTTGCCAGCAGATCTCACTGTAAAATAAAAAACCTAAATATACTTTCTTTCTAGGAGCTCAGGAGAGCCCCTAGTGTACATCCAGCTCAGCCGGGCACAAGATTCTAACTGAAGTCTGGAGGAGGGTCATAGTGGGAGGAGCCAGTGCACACCAGTTAGACCTAAAGCTTTCTTTATAGTTGTGCCCAGTCTCCTGCGGAGCCGCTATCCCATGGTCCTTACGGAGTCCCAGCATCCACTTAAGACGTCAGAGAAAAAAGTTTTAAATTAAACTGAAGAAAAAAATCCTCTGGAGCTCCAGAGTGTGCATCCTCTCCTGAGGGCACATTTTTCTAAACTGGGCTGTGGGAGGGGGCATAGAGGGGAGGAGCCAGCAGAAGAATTTAAAGTGCACCGACTCCTTTGGACCCCATCTAACTAAGTGTCCCCAGTATGCCATAAGGATGTTAAAGAAAAGTAGGATACGGATATCTATGTAATGCCCGTCAGTATCATCTGTAATGGATTCCTTGTTTGTTGAAACTGATATTTAATAAGCAAGCAGGATAAATCATTAATTGGCTACTATATAAAAAAAAAAAAAAAAAAAAAATAAGATTTTACTTACCGATAAATCTATTTCTCGTAGTCCGTAGTGGATGCTGGGGACTCCGTCAGGACCATGGGGAATAGCGGCTCCGCAGGAGACAGGGCACAAAAGTAAAAGCTTTAGGATCAGGTGGTGTGCACTGGCTCCTCCCCCTATGACCCTCCTCCAAGCCTCAGTTAGGATACTGTGCCCGGACGAGCGTACACAATAAGGAAGGATTTTGAATCCCGGGTAAGACTCCTACCAGCCACACCAATCACACTGTACAACCTGTGATCTGAACCCAGTTAACAGCATGATAACAGCTGAGCCTCTGAAAAGATGGCTCACAACAATAATAACCCGATTTTTGTAACAATAACTATGTACAAGTATTGCAGACAATCCGCACTTGGGATGGGCGCCCAGCATCCACTACGGACTACGAGAAATAGATTTATCGGTAAGTAAAATCTTATTTTCTATGACGTCCTAGTGGATGCTGGGGACTCCGTCAGGACCATGGGGATTATACCAAAGCTCCCAAACGGGCGGGAGAGTGCGGATGACTCTGCAGCACCGAATGAGAGAACTCCAGGTCCTCTTTAGCCAGGGTATCAAATTTGTAGAATTTTACAAACGTGTTCTCCCCCGACCACGTAGCTGCTCGGCAGAGTTGTAATGCCGAGACCCCTCGGGCAGCCGCCCAGGATGAGCCCACCTTCCTTGTGGAATGGGCCTTGACAGATTTAGGCTGTGGCAGGCCTGCCACAGAATGTGCAAGTTGAAATGTGCTACAAATCCAACGAGCAATCGTCTGCTTAGAAGCAAGAGCACCCAGTTTGTTGGGTGCATACAGGATAACAGCGAGTCAGTTTTCCTGACTCCAGCCGTCCTGGAAACCTATATTTTCAGGGCCCTGACAACATCTAGCAACTTGGAGTCCTCCAAGTCCCTAGTAGCCGCAGGTACCACAATAAGCTGGTTCAGGTGAAATGCTGACACCATCTTAGGAAGAAACTGGGGACGAGTCCGCAGTTCTGCCCTGTCCGAATGGACAATCAGATATGGCTTTTGTGAGACAAAGCCGCCAATTCTGACACTCGCCTGGCCGAGGCCAGGGCCAACAGCATGGTCACTTTTCATGTGAGATATTTCAAATCCACAGATTTGAGCGGTTTAAAATGTGATTTGAGGAATCCCAGAACTACGTTGAGATCCCACAGTGCCACTGGAGGCACAAAAAAGGGGGTTGTATATGCAATACTCCCTTGACAAACTTCTGGACTTCAGGAACTGAAGCCAATTCTTTCTGGAAGAAAATTTACAGGGCCGAAATTTGAACCTTAATGGACCCCAATTTGAGGCCCATAGACACTCCTGTTTGCAGGAAATGCAGGAATCGACCGAGTTGAAATTTCTTCGTGGGGCCTTCCTGGCCTCACACCACGCAACATATTTTCGCCACATGTGGTGATAATGTTTTGCGGTCACCTCCTTCCTGGCTTTGACCAGGGTAGGAATGACCTCTTCCGGAATGCCTTTTTCCCTTAGGATCTGGCGTTCCACCGCCATGCCGTCAAACGCAGCCGCGGTAAGTCTTGGAACAGACCTGGTACTTGCTGAAGCAAGTCCCTTCTTAGCGGCAGAGGCCATGAGTCCTCTGTGAGCATTTCTTGAAGTTCCGGGTGCCACGTCCTTCTTGGCCAATCCGGAGCCACGAGTATAGTTCTTACTCCTCTACGTCTTATAATTCTCAGTACCTTGGTTATGAGAAGCAGAGGAGGGAACACATACACCGACTGGTACACCCACGGTGTTACCAGAACGTCCACAGATATTGCTTGAGGGTCTCTTGACCTGGCGCAATACCTGTCCAGTTTTTTGTTCAGGCGGGACGCCATCATGTCCACCTTTGGTCTTTCCCAACGGTTCACAATCATGTGGAATACTTCCCGATGAAGTCCCCACTCTCCCGGGTGGAGGTCGTGCCTGCTGAGGAAGTCTGCTTCCCAGTTGTCCACTCCCGGAATGAACACTGCTGACAGTGCTATCACATGATTTTTCGCCCAGCGAAGAATCCTTGCAGTTTCTGCCATTGCCCTCCTGCTTCTTGTGCCGCCCTGTCTGTTTACGTGGGCGACTGCCGTGATGTTGTCCCACTGGATCAATACCGGCTGACCTTGAAGCAGAGGTCTTGCTAAGCTTAGAACATTGTAAATTGCCCTTAGCTCCAGTATATTTATGTGGAGAGAAATCTCCAGACTTGATCACACTCCCTGGAAATTTTTTCCCTGTGTGACTGCTCCCCAGCCTCTCAGGCTGGCATCCGTGGTCACCAGGACCCAGTCCTGAATGCCGAGTCTGCGGCCCTTTAGTAGATGAGCACTCTGCAGCCACCGCAGAAGAAACACCCTTGTCCTTGGAGACAGGGTTATCCGCTGATGCATCTGAAGATGCGATCCGGACCATTTTTCCAGCAGATCCCACTGAAAAGTTCTTGCGTGAAATCTACCGAATGGAATCGCTTCGTAAGAAGCCACCATTTTTCCCAGGACCCTTGTGCAATGATGCACTGACACTTTGCCTGGTTTTAGGAGGTTCCTGACTAGCTCGGATAACTCCCTGGCTTTCTTCTCCGGGAGAAACACCTTTTTCTGGACTGTGTCCAGAATCATCCCTAGGAACAGCAGACGTGTCGTCGGAAACAGCTGCGGTTTTGGAATATTTAGAATCCACCCGTGCTGTCGTAGAACTACTTGAGATAGTGCTACTCCGACCTCCAACTGTTCTCTGGACCTTGCCCCTATCAGGAGATCGTCCATTTTCTTTGAAGAAGAATCATCATTTTGGCCATTACCTTGGTAAGGACCCGGGGTGCCGTGGACAATCCAACCGGCAGCGTCTGAAACTGATAGTGACAGTTCTGTACCACGAACCTGAGGTACCCTTGGTGAGAAGGGCAAATTGGGACATGGAGGTAAGCATCCCTGATGTCCCGGGACACCATATAGTCCCCTTCTTCCTGGTTCGCTATCACTGCTCTGAGTGACTCCATCTTGATTTGAACCTTTGTATGTAAGTGTTCAACTATTTCAGATTTAGAATAGGTCTCACCGAGCCGTCTGGCTTCAGTACCACAATATAGTGTGGAATAATACCCCTTTCCTTGTTGTAGGAGGGGTACTTTGATTATCACCTGCTGGGAATACAGCTTGTGAATTGTTTCCACTACTGCCTCCCTGTCGGAGGGAGACGTTGGTAAAGCAGACTTCAGGAACCTGCGAGGGGGAGACGTCTCGAATTTCCAATCTGTACCCCTGGGATACTACTTGTAGGATCCAGGGGTCCACTTGCGAGTGAGCCCACTGCGTGCTGAAACTCTTGAGACGACCCCCCCCCCCCACCGCACCCGAGTCCGCTTGTACGGCCCCAGCGTCATGCTGAGGACTTGGCAGAAGCGGTGGAGGGCTTCTGTTTCTGGGAATGGGCTGCCTGCTGCAGTCTTCTTCCCTTTCCTCTATCCCATGGCAGATATGACTGGCCTTTTGCCCGCTTGCCCTTATGGGGACGAAAGGACTGAGGCTGAAAAGACGTTGTCTTTTTCTCCTTTATACGGCAATACTTCCATGTGCCGTTTGGAATCTGCATCACCTGACCACTGTCGTGTCCATAAACAACTTCTGGCAGATATGGACATCGCACTTACTCTTGATGCCAGAGTGCAAATATCCCTCTGTGCATCTCGCATATATAGAAATGCATCCTTTAAATGCTCTATAGTCAAGAAAATACTGTCCCTGTCAAGGGTATCAATATTTTCAGTCAGGGAATCCGACCAAGCCACCCCAGCGCTGCACATCCAGGCTGAGGCGATCGCTGGTCGCAGTATAACACCAGTATGTGTGTATATACTTTTTAGGATATTTTCCAGCCTCCTATCAGCTGGCTCCTTGAGGACGGCCCTATCTGGAGACGGTACCGCCACTTGTTTTGATAAGCGTGTGAGCGCCTTATCCACCCTAAGGGGTGTTTCCCAACGCGCCCTAACTTCTGGCGGGAAAGGGTATACCGCCAATAATTTTCTATCGGGGGAAACCCACGCATCATCACACACTTCATTTAATTTATCTGATTCAGGAAAAACTACAGGTAGTTTTTTCACACTCCACATAATACCCTTTTTTGTGGTACTTGTAGTATCAGAAATATGTAACACCTCCTTCATTGCCCTTAACAAGTAACGTGTGGCCCTAAAGGAAAATACGTTTGTTTCTTCACCGTCGACACTGGAGTCAGTGTCCGTGTCTGTGTCGACCGACTGAGGTAAAAGGACGTTTTAACGCCACTGACGGTGTTTGAGACGCCTGGACAGGTACTAATTGGTTTGCCGGCCGTCTCATGTCGTCAACCGACCTTGCAGCGTGTTGACATTATCACGTAATTCCTTAAATAAGCCATCCATTCCGGTGTCGACTCCCTAGAGAGTGACATCACCATTACAGGCAATTGCTCCGCCTCCTCACCAACATCGTCCTCATACATGTCGACACACACGTACCGACACACAGCACACACACAGGGAATGCTCTGATAGAGGACAGGACCCCACTAGCCCTTTGGGGAGACAGAGGGAGAGTTTGCCAGCACACACCAAAAACGCTATAATTATACAGGGAAAACCTTTATATAAGTGTTTTTCCCTTATAGCATTTTAATATATATAGTCATATCGCCAAATAAGTGCCCCCCCTCTCTGTTTTAACCCTGTTTCTGTAGTGCAGTGCAGGGGAGAGCCTGGGAGCCTTCCCACCAGCATTTCTGTGAGGGAAAATGGCGCTGTGTGCTGAGGAGAATAGGCCCCGCCCCCTTTTCGGCGGGCTTCTTCTCCCGTTTTTCTGAGACCTGGCAGGGGTTAAATACATCCATATAGCCCCCAGGGGCTATATGTGATGTATTTTTAGCCAGAATAAGGTACTATCATTGCTGCCCAGGGCGCCCCCCCCAGCGCCCTGCACCCTCAGTGACCGCTGCTATGAAGTGTGCTGACAACAATGGCGCACAGCTGCAGTGCTGTGCGCTACCTTATGAAGACTGAAAAGTCTTCTGCCGCCGGTTTCTGGACCTCTTCACTTTTCGGCATCTGCAAGGGGGTCGGCGGCGCGGCTCCGGGACGAACCCCAGGGTGAGACCTGTGTTCCGACTCCCTCTGGAGCTAATGGTGTCCAGTAGCCTAAGAAGCCAATCCATCCTGCACGCAGGTGAGTTCACTTCTCTCCCCTAAGTCCCTCGATGCAGTGAGCCTGTTGCCAGCAGGACTCACTGAAAATAAAAAACCTAACAAAACTTTTACTCTAAGCAGCTCTTTAGGAGAGCCACCTAGATTGCACCCTTCTCGGCCGGGCACAAAAATCTAACTGAGGCTTGGAGGAGGGTCATAGGGGGAGGAGCCAGTGCACACCACCTGATCCTAAAGCTTTTACTTTTGTGCCCTGTCTCCTGCGGAGCCGCTATTCCCCATGGTCCTGACGGAGTCCCCAGCATCCACTAGGACGTCAGAGAAAAGACATTCTCTAATAAACTACAGTATAAAGATCAGAGTCCTCTCTAAAATATTATGACATAAGAGCTGAGCAGCCACTATCAAGGCCCATGATTACTAAATATTAAACAGCATCTCTGAGTAGCTTGTACATGACCCTCACCTGGTAGGAGCATAAAATGACTTCTTCTATAACCTGCTCTTTCCTATTTTAGGATCATTTGAAACCCTCTGCAATTTAAGGTACCTTTAATTTGAAAATGTGAGGCAGAGGATAATTAACATAACATATTTACTAAACAATGTAGTCACCACCTATAATTAGTATGCTTAGCTACAGCCAGGCCCAGCGCTAACAGCTCAGCAAAGAGATGCAAAGCAGGTAGGTGCCAGGCTGGAGAGGAGATCTCCTTGCTCGGCAGCCCTGCTGCTGCGCCTGTCACACTCTATGACACGCAGCGGCTCCGGCAGCATGAAACCTCTTCTCCCTTCCCGTCACAGACTCACAGTGCGGGTAACGGCGCTACATGGGACCAGGCTGCAGCCTGCAGCACAAGGAGGATGAGCTGCTAGACTTCCTTATATAAGCAGCTGGAAAGAAAGTGAGTCAGGGAAAGACTATGTGTGTGTATATGTATACAGTATCTGTGTATATGTATGTATATGTGTAATGTATGTACGTTGTGACTGTTGCATAATGTGTGTAAGCGTCGCTGCCACAGGGAGCGTGTAGGCGTCGCTGCCACAGGGAGCGTGTAAGCAGGGAAAAAAAACTAGCAATATTCAACCTACATTAGGCAAAAATGTGTGCAGCCAATGTTCAGCGTTAAACAGACTAATTATATATGCATACAAATATCTTGCAATATTGTTTTATAATACACACATATACATATATTCCAAAGACAACACTGTGGGGTATATTCAATTAAAGTCGGATCCATTCCGACATGTATTTGTCGGAATGGATCCGACAACCCCTATTCAATCCCCATCTTAATTAGACACTTTTTCAAGTCGAATTAAGATGGGACGCAGAGGAGGAGAAGGGGGGCGAGCCGCGGGGGAAAAGCCGGAGGGCATACAGGAAGATCAGCGCTGCCATAGCGCTGCAGCAGGATGTCACTCAGCCGCCCGACCTCACGGCAGCTTCCACCCAGCTCCAGCAGCATGCTGGAGCCGGGTGGAAGCTGCCGTGAGGTCGGGCGGCTGAGTGACATCCAGCTGCAACGCTACTGTAGCGCTGATCTCCGTGTAAGCCCGTCGGCTGTCTCCCTGCGGCTCCCCCTCCCTCGCCTCCTCTGGGTCGCATCTGATTCAGACATAATGTTGATGTTGGACTGAGATGGTCAAAAAGGGGGCCAAAACCTGTCGGATTTGGCCCTGTTTTCGACATCAACGCGTGGATCGGCAGCTATTCCGCCCATCCACGTGCTTTTCGACAAGTCGAATGCCTCGACTTGTCAAAAAGCTTTGAAAAGGTTGAATCAGAATTCGACCTTAAAAAGTCGAAAACTGTCGTCTTTTCGACAGATGGCAGTTTTCGACTGCAATTGAATATACCCCATAATCTGAAATTCATGAAACGACAATCTCTATCACTAAAACGACAAAAAACAAGGAAATTCTGATCGTTAATACGGACGACTTCATGGACGTATTCCTTGCACATACAGTTGTTACATGAGCAGTGTGTGTGTGTGTGTGTGTGTGTATATATATATATATTATATATTATTATTATTATGCATCGCTACCATGCTATGAATGACTGCAATAGAATGCTGAATCTGCAGTTAACCGCAGTGTGATGGTAACCATCACACTCTGCGGTTACCTGCAGATTCAGCACTCTATTGCAGTCATTCATAACATAGTAGCGATACATAATAATAAATAAATATATATATATATATATACACATATATATATATATATATATATATATATACATACACACACACACACATACATATATATACACACAGCTCAAAAAAATGAAGGGAACACTAAAATAACACATCCTAGATCTGAATGAATTAAAAATTCTTATTAAATACTTTGTTCTTTACATAGTTTAATGTGCTGACAACAAAATCACACAAAAATTATCAATGGAAATCAAATTTATTAATCCCTGGCGGTCTGGATTTGGAGTCACCCTCAAAATGAATGTGGAAAAACACACTACAGGCTGATCCAACTTTGATGTAATGTCCTTAAAACAAGTCAAAATGAGGCTCAGTAGTGTGTGTGGCCTCCACGTGCCTGTATGACCTCCCTACAACGCCTGGGCATGCTCCTGATGAGGTGGCGGATGGTCTCCTGAGGGATCTCCTCCCAGACCTGGACTAAAGCATCTGCCAACTCCTGGACAGCCTGTGGTGCAACGTGGCGTTGGTGGATGGAGCGAGACATGATGTCCCAGATGTGCTCAATTGGATTCAGGTCTGGGGAACGGGCGAGCCAGTCCATAGCATCAATGCCTTGGTCTTGCAGGAACTGTTGACACACTCCAGCCACATGAGGTCTAGCATTGTCTTGCATTAGGAGGAACCCAGGGCCCACCGCACCAGCATATGGTCTCACAAGGGTCTGAGGATATCATTTCGGTACCTAATGGCAGTCAGGCTACCTCTGGCGAGCACATGGAGGGCTGTACGGCCCCCCAAAGAAATGCCACCCTACACCATTACTGACCCACTGCCAAACCGGTCATGCTGGAGGATGTTGCAGACAGCAGAACGTTCTCCTTGGCGTCTCCAGACTCTGTCACGTCCGTTACGCGTGGCTGCCACAGGGAGCGTTACGCGTGGCTGCCACAGGGAGCGTTACGCGTGGCTGCCACAGGGAGCGTTACGCGTGGCTGCCACAGGGAGCGTTACGCGTGGCTGCCACAGGGAGCGTTACGCGTGGCTGCCACAGGGAGCGTTACGCGTGGCTGCCACAGGGAGCGTTACGCGTGGCTGCCACAGGGAGCGTTACGCGTGGCTGCCACAGGGAGCGTTACGCGTGGCTGCCACAGGGAGCGTTACGCGTGGCTGCCACAGGGAGCGTTACGCGTGGCTGCCACAGGGAGCGTTACGCGTGGCTGCCACAGGGAGCGTTACGCGTGGCTGCCACAGGGAGCGTTACGCGTGGCTGCCACAGGGAGCGTTACGCGTGGCTGCCACAGGGAGCGTTACGCGTGGCTGCCACAGGGAGCGTTACGCGTGGCTGCCACAGGGAGCGTTACGCGTGGCTGCCACAGGGAGCGTTACGCGTGGCTGCCACAGGGAGCGTTACGCGTGGCTGCCACAGGGAGCGTTACGCGTGGCTGCCACAGGGAGCGTTACGCGTGGCTGCCACAGGGAGCGTTACGCGTGGCTGCCACAGGGAGCGTTACGCGTGGCTGCCACAGGGAGCGTTACGCGTGGCTGCCACAGGGAGCGTTACGCGTGGCTGCCACAGGGAGCGTTACGCGTGGCTGCCACAGGGAGCGTTACGCGTGGCTGCCACAGGGAGCGTTACGCGTGGCTGCCACAGGGAGCGTTACGCGTGGCTGCCACAGGGAGCGTTACGCGTGGCTGCCACAGGGAGCGTTACGCGTGGCTGCCACAGGGAGCGTTACGCGTGGCTGCCACAGGGAGCGTTACGCGTGGCTGCCACAGGGAGCGTGTACGCGTGGCTGCCACAGGGAGCGTGTACGCGTGGCTGCCACAGGGAGCGTTACGCGTGTACGCGTGGCTGCCACAGGGAGCGTTACGCGTGTACGCGTCGCTGCCGCAGGGAGCGCTACGCGTGTACGCTTCGCTGCCGCAGGGAGCGTTACGCGTGTACGCGTCGCTGCCGCAGGGAGCGTTACGCGTGTACGCGTCACTGCTACAGGGAGCGTTAAGTTTGTACGCGTCACTGCTACAGGGAGCGTTACGTGTGTGTCACTGCTACAGGGGGCATTAAGTGTGTGTCACTGGTACAGGGGGCATTATTTGTGTAAGCGTCACTGGTACAGGGAGGGTTGTGTGTGTAAGCGTCACGGTACAGGGGGTGTTACGTGTGTAAGCGTTACTGCTACAGGGGGCGTTACATGTGTGCCACTGCTACAGGGGGCGTTACGTGTGTGTCACTGCTACAGGGGGCGTTACGTGTGTGTCACTGCTACAGGGGGCGTTACGTGTGTGTCACTGCTACAGGGGGCGTTACGTGTGTGTCACTGCTACAGGGGGCGTTACGTGTGTGTCACTGCTACAGGGGGCGTTACGTGTGTGTCACTGCTACAGGGGGCGTTACGTGTGTGTCACTGCTACAGGGGGCGTTACGTGTGTGTCACTGCTACAGGGGGCGTTACGTGTGTGTCACTGCTACAGGGGGCGCTACGTGTGTGTCACTGCTACAGGGGGCGCTACGTGTGTGTCACTGCTACAGGGGGCGTTACGTGTGTGTCACTGCTACAGGGGGCGTTACGTGTGTGTCACTGCTACAGGGGGCGTTACGTGTGTGTCACTGCTACAGGGGGCGTTACGTGTGTGTCACTGCTACAGGGGGCGTTACGTGTGTGTCACTGCTACAGGGGGCGTTACGTGTGTGTCACTGCTACAGGGGGCGTTACGTGTGTGTCACTGCTACAGGGGGCGTTACGTGTGTGTCACTGCTACAGGGGGCGTTACGTGTGTGTCACTGCTACAGGGGGCGTTACGTGTGTGTCACTGCTACAGGGGGCGTTACGTGTGTGTCACTGCTACAGGGGGCGTTACGTGTGTGTCACTGCTACAGGGGGCGTTACGTGTGTGTCACTGCTACAGGGGGCGTTACGTGTGTGTCACTGCTACAGGGGGCGTTACGTGTGTGTCACTGCTACAGGGGGCGTTACGTGTGTGTCACTGCTACAGGGGGCGTTACGTGTGTGTCACTGCTACAGGGGGCGTTACGTGTGTGTCACTGCTACAGGGGGCGTTACGTGTGTGTCACTGCTACAGGGGGCGTTACGTGTGTGTCACTGCTACAGGGGGCGTTACGTGTGTGTCACTGCTACAGGGGGCGTTACGTGTGTGTCACTGCTACAGGGGGCGTTACGTGTGTGTCACTGCTACAGGGGGCGTTACGTGTGTGTCACTGCTACAGGGGGCGTTACGTGTGTGTCACTGCTACAGGGGGCGTTACGTGTGTGTCACTGCTACAGGGGGCGTTACGTGTGTGTCACTGCTACAGGGGGCGTTACGTGTGTGTCACTGCTACAGGGGGCGTTACGTGTGTGTCACTGCTACAGGGGGCGTTACGTGTGTGTCACTGCTACAGGGGGCGTTACGTGTGTGTCACTGCTACAGGGGGCGTTACGTGTGTGTCACTGCTACAGGGGGCGTTACGTGTGTGTCACTGCTACAGGGGGCGTTACGTGTGTGTCACTGCTACAGGGGGCGTTACGTGTGTGTCACTGCTACAGGGGGCGTTACGTGTGTGTCACTGCTACAGGGGGCGTTACGTGTGTGTCACTGCTACAGGGGGCGTTACGTGTGTGTCACTGCTACAGGGGGCGTTACGTGTGTGTCACTGCTACAGGGGGCGTTATTTGTGTAAGCGTCACTGCTACAGGGGGCGTTATTTGTGTAAGCGTCACTGCTACAGGGGGCGTTATTTGTGTAAGCGTCACTGCTACAGGGGGCGTTATTTGTGTAAGCGTCACTGCTACAGGGGGCGTTACGTGTGTAATGGTCACTGCTACAGGGAGCATTAAGTGTGTACGCGTCACTGCTACAGGGAGCGTTACGTGTGTGTCACTGCTACAGAGGGCATTAAGTGTGTGTCACTGGTAAAGGGGGCATTATTTGTGTAAGCGTCACTGATACAGGGAGGGTTGTGTGTGTAAGGGTCACGGTACAGGGGGTGTTACGTGTGTAAGTGTCACTGCTATATGGGTCTTTATGTGTGTAAGCGTTACTGCTACAGGGGGCGTTACATGTGTGTCACTGCTACAGGGGGCATTACGTGTGTGTCACTGCTATAGGGGGCATTACGTGTGTGTCACTGCTACGGGGGGCGTTATTTGTGTAAGCGTCACTGCTACAGAGAGCGTTACGTGTGTAAGCGCCACTGCTACAGGGGGCGTTACGTGTGTAAGCGTCACTGCTACAGGGTGCATTAAGTGTGTAAGCGTCACTGCTACAGGGAGCATTAAGTGAGTAAGCGTCACTGCGTCATGTATAAGCGTCACTGGTACAGGGCTACTACATTGTAAGGGTCACTACTGCAGGGGGCGTTACGTGTGTAAGCGCCACTACTACAAGGGGCGTTGTGTATAGGCGGCACTATCACAGGGAGCATTAAGGGAGGGCAGCAAACACCCTAGCACCAGCCCTGGCTACAGCATTTCAGCTGCACTAATCATGAAAAAAGTGCATAAAACAAAGCAACACCCATGCAACCTCCATACTCAAAAAATGACCAGTATAGTAGTACGTGACAAGGTTATAGCATTCCAAAAAGTTTATATAGCATACCTCTCAACTTTAGACAGTTGGGAGGAGGGACACTGTCTGAAATTAGGGGGAGTGGCCTTGTGTGGGCGTGGCCTCACAGAAGCTGCCACAATAGTGAGCCAGACACCCCTTTATGAGGTTGCGGTGGAATGCCCAACGCTCTGTGAGCAGCTGCCATGCACCCAGTCCCTCTCTCCCAGTGAACAGATGCTGTGTGCATGCGCACAGCGTCTATTCACCGCTGTTCTGCCTTGTAGAGCAAAGAGTTGGAGGTGGTCTCTGAACTGCCACCCAACCAACCGCCCCCCCCCCCCACCCCCACCCCACCCCGAGAGACACTGTGGCGCGCGGGTGGGACAGCGGGACGTCCCAGAAAAATGGAACTGTCCTGCCAAAATCGGGACAGTTGGGAGGTATGACAGAGCACCCCTGATCAACTGTATGGGGATGATTCCTAGTGTTGCTTGTGAGCAGCAACACCACTAATTTTTAATTGCACCCAAATGTACAGCTGTAGCCTGGCTCAGCTTACACGCAATGGACGGGCAAACATATTGAGGGTCTAAGGATCGCGGATGCAAATATACGTCCATGCTCGTGAATGTGCGCACCACAGCAAACGAGTCATATGTGTGCCTAGCTCTAGACAAGCTGAGCTTAGCTACATCTGTATGCAGGGAAAAAAAACTAGCAATATTCAACCTACATTAGGCAAAAATGTGTGCAGCCAATGTTAAGCGTTAAACAGACTAATTATATATGCATACAAATATCTTGCAATATTGTTTTATAATACACACATATACATATATTCCAAAGACAACACTGTGGGGTATATTCAATTAAAGTCGGATCAATTCCGACATGTATTTGTCGGAATGGATCCGACAACCCTTATTCAATCCCCATCTTAATTAGACACTTTTTCAAGTCGAATTAAGATGGGACGCAGAGGAGGAGAAGGGGGGCGAGCCGCGGGGGAAAAGCCGGAGGGCATACAGGAAGATCAGCGCTACCATAGCGCTGCAGCAGGATGTCACTCAGCCGCCCGACCTCACGGCAGCTTCCACCCAGCTCCAGCAGCATGCTGGAGCCGGGTGGAAGCTGCCGTGAGGTCGGGCGGCTGAGTGACATCCAGCTGCAACGCTACTGTAGCGCTGATCTCCGTGTAAGCCCGTCGGCTGTCTCCCTGCGGCTCCCCCTCCCTCGCCTCCTCTGGGTCGCATCTGATTCCGACATAATTTTGATGTTGGACTGAGATGGTCAAAAAGGGGGCCAAAACCTGTCGGATTTGGCCCCGTTTTCGACATCAACGCGTGGATCGGCAGCTATTCCGCCCATCCACGTGCTTTTCGACAAGTCGAATGCCTCGACTTGTCAAAAAGCTTTGAAAAGGTTGAATCAGAATTCGACCTTAAAAAGTCGAAAACTGTCGTCTTTTCGACAGACGGCAGTTTTCGACTGCAATTGAATATACCCCATAATCTGAAATTCATGAAACGACAATCTCTATCACTAAAACGACAAAAAACAAGGAAATTCTGATCGTTAATACGGACGACTTCATGGACGTATTCCTTGCACATACAGTTGTTACATGAGCAGTGTGTGTGTGTGTGTGTGTGTGTGTGTGTGTGTGTGTGTATATATATATATATTATATATATTATTATTATGCATCGCTACCATGCTATGAATGACTGCAATAGAATGCTGAATCTGCAGTTAACCGCAGTGTGATGGTAACCATCACACTCTGCGGTTACCTGCAGATTCAGCACTCTATTGCAGTCATTCATAACATAGTAGCGATGCATAATAATAAATATATATATATATATATATATATATATACACACACACACACACACACACACATACATATATATACACACAGCTCAAAAAAATGAAGGGAACACTAAAATAACACATCCTAGATCTGAATGAATTAAAAATTCTTATTAAATACTTTGTTCTTTACATAGTTGAATGTGCTGACAACAAAATCACACAAAAATTATCAATGGAAATCAAATTTATTAACCCCTGGAGGTCTGGATTTGGAGTCACCCTCAAAATGAATGTGGAAAAACACACTACAGGCTGATCCAACTTTGATGTAATGTCCTTAAAACAAGTCAAAATGAGGCTCAGTAGTGTGTGTGGCCTCCACGTGCCTGTATGACCTCCCTACAACGCCTGGGCATGCTCCTGATGAGGTGGCGGATGGTCTCCTGAGGGATCTCCTCCCAGACCTGGACTAAAGCATCTGCCAACTCCTGGACAGCCTGTGGTGCAACGTGGCGTTGGTGGATGGAGCGAGACATGATGTCCCAGATGTGCTCAATTGGATTCAGGTCTGGGGAACGGGCGAGCCAGTCCATAGCATCAATGCCTTGGTCTTGCAGGAACTGTTGACACACTCCAGCCACATGAGGTCTAGCATTGTCTTGCATTAGGAGGAACCCAGGGCCCACCGCACCAGCATATGGTCTCACAAGGGTCTGAGAATATCATTTCGGTACCTAATGGCAGTCAGGCTACCTCTGGCGAGCACATGGAGGGCTGTACGGCCCCCCAAAGAAATGCCACCCTACACCATTACTGACCCACTGCCAAACCGGTCATGCTGGAGGATGTTGCAGACAGCAGAACGTTCTCCTTGGCGTCTCCAGACTCTGTCACGTCTGTCACATGTGCCCAGTGAGAACTTGCTTTCATCTGTCTAGAGCACAGGGTGCCAGTGGCGAATTTGCCAATCTTGGTGTTCTCTGGCAAATGCCAAACGTCCTGCACGGTGATGGGCTGTAAGCACAACCCCCACCTGTGGACGTCGGGCTCTCATACCACCCTCATGGAGTCTGTTTCTGATCGTTTGAGTACACACATGCACCTTTGTGGCTTGCCGGAGGTCATTTTGCAGGGCTCTGGCAGTGCTCCTCCTGTTCCTCCTTGCACAAAGGCGGAGGTAGCGGTCCTGCTGCTGGGTTGTTGCCTTCCTACGGCCTTCTCCACGTCTCCTGATGTACTGGCCTGTCTCCTGGTAGCGCCTCCATGCTCTGGACACTACGCTGACAGACAGCAAACCTTCTTGCCACAGCTCGCATGGATGTGCCATCCTGGATGAGCTGCACTACCTCAGCCACTTGTGGGTTGTAGACTCGGTCTCATGCTACCACTAGAGTGAAAGCACTGCCAGCTTTCAAAAGTGACCAAAACATCAGCTAGAAAGCATAGGAGCTGAGAAGTGGCCTGTTGTCATCACCTGCAGAACAACTCCTTTATTCGGGGTGTCTTGCTAATTGCCTATAATTTCCACCTGTTGTCTATTCCATTTGCACAACAGCATGTGAAATTGATTGTCAATCAGTGTTGCTTCCTAAGTGGACAGTTTGATTTCACAGAAGTGTGATTGACTTGGAGTTACATTGTGTTGTTTAAGTGTTCCCTTTATTTTTTTGAGCTATATATGTGTGTGTGTGTGTGTGTGTGTGTGTGTGTGTGTGTGTGTATATATATATATATATATATATATATATACACACACACATACACGTACGTACATACATACACACATACAGTAGACCAACTAGTGCAGTGGGCTCCAACCTTAATTGCAGCTACCCCCTCCCCCCAATGCGCGCGCATTCCTGCGAAAGTGGGTGTGTTATCACAACTACAAGTAATGCCGCCCAAGTCGTGCCAGATACACAAATAATGCCCCCCAGCAGTGCCAGATACACAAATAATGCCCCCCAGCAGTGCCAGATACACAAATAATGCCCCCCAGCAGTGCCAGATACACAAATAATGCCCCCCAGCAGTGCCAGATACAGAAATAATGCCCCCCAGCAGTGCCAGATACACAAATCATGCCTCACAGCAGTGCCAGATGCACATATAATGCCCCTTAGCAGTGCCAGATACAGAAATAATGTCCATTAGCAGTGCCAGATACACAAATCATGCCTCACAGCAGTGCCAGATACACAAATCATGCCCCTCAGCAGTACCAGATACACAAATAATGCCTCACAGCAGTGCCAGATACACAAATAATGCCTCACAGCAGTGCCAGATACACAAATAATGCCACCCAGCAGTGCCAGATACACAAATAATGCCACCCAGCAGTGCCAGATACACATATAAAATGCCTCACAGCAGTGCCAGATACAGAAATAATGCCCCTCAGTAGTGCCAAATACAGAAATAATGCCCCTCAGCAGTGCCAGATACAGAAATAATGCCCCTTAGCAGTGCCAGATACACATATGCCCCTCAGCAGTGCCAGATACACAAATAATGCCTCCCAGCAGTGCCAGATACACAAATAATGCCCCTCAGCAGGGCCAGATACACAAATAATACCTCCCAGCAGTGCCAGATACACAAATAATGCCTCCCAGCAGTGCCAGATACACAAATAATGCCTCCCAGCAGTGCCAGATACACAAATAATGCCTCCCAGCAGGGCCAGATACACAAATAATGCCTCCCAGCAGGGCCAGATACACAAATAATACCTCCCAGCAGTGCCAGATACACAAATAATGCCTCCCAGCAGTGCCAGATACACAAATAATGCCTCCCAGCAGTGCCAGATACACAAATAATGCCTCCCAGCAGTGCCAGATACACAAATAATGCCACTTAGCAGTGGCAGATACACATATAATGCCTCCCAGCAGGGCCAGATACACAAATAATGCCTCCCAGCAGTGGCAGATACACAAAAAATGCCCCCCAGCAGTGTCAGATACACACTAACAAAACAAACAAAGCTGTAAACTGACTCTTCTGACCAAACAGGAAGTGGAAGAAAAACACTGACATTTGCAAATTTATATTACCAATATATATATATATATATATATATATATATATATATATATATATACACATACACACACATACATACATATATCTATATCTATACACACACACGTACGTACGTACGTACGTACGTACGTACATAAATACATACACACACATATATACACAGGTTGAGTATCCCTTATCCAAAATGCTTGGGACCAGAGGTATTTTGGATATTGGATTTTTCCATATTTTGGAATAATTGCATACCATAATGAGATATCATGGCTATGGGACCTAAGTCTAAGCACATAATGCATTTATGTTTCATAAACACCCTTATACACACAGCTTGAAGGTAATTTTTGCCAATATTTTTAAATAACTTTGTGCATTAAACAAAGTGTGTGTACATTCACACAATTCATTTGTTTCATATACACCTTATACACACAGCCTAAAGGTCATTTAATACAATATTTTTAATAACTTTGTGTATTAAACAAAGTTTGAGTACATTGAGCCACTGAAAACAAAGATTTCACTACCTCACTCAAAAAAGTCCGTATTTCGGAATATTTGGATATGGGATACTCTGTATGTATGTATGTATGTATGTATGTATGTATGTATGTATGTATGATATATATATATATATATATATATATTTTTTTTTTTAGATTTATGGTAAGGATTTAACGTTGTTAAATCTTTCTGCGAGGTACACTGGGCTCCACAGGGAATGACATTGGGAATGTCCTAAAGCAGTTCCTTATGGGCACTGTAACAGGCACAAGAACCCGGCGTCCAAAGGAAGCATTCTGGAAGGCGGAAGTATCAAAAGCATAGAACCTTATGAACGTGTTTCACTGAGGACCACGTAGCCACCTTGCACAATTGTTCAAAAGTCGCACCACGGCGGGCCGCCCAAGAAGGTCCAACCGACCGAGTAGTATGGGCCTTGAGAGTAGCAGGAGCTGGAAGTTCAGCCAGTACATAAGCATGTGCAATCACCATTCTAATCCATCTGGCCAGGGTCTGCTTGTGAGCAGGCCAGCCATGTTTGTGAAAACCAAACAGAGCAAAGAGAGAATCCGACTTCCTGATGGAGGCAGTTCTCTTCACGTAGATAAGGAGAGCCCGTACCACATCCAAAGACCGTTCTTTGGAAGACAAATCAGGAGAGGCAAATGCCGGAGCCACAATCTCCTGATTAAGGTGGAAAGAAGACACCACCTTAGGTAAATAACTGGGACGTGTTCTAAGAACCGCCCGATCACGGTGAAAAATCAGATATGGTGACCTACAAGACAAGGCAAACAAATCCGACACCCGTCTAGTAGAGGCAATAGCCAGCAGAAACAATACCTTAAGAGAAAGCCACTTAAGGTCTACAGATTCAAGAGGTTCAAACGGAGACCCTTGCAACACACCCTGAGTGAACGTATGTACATCAGGTAAGGTCGCAATTTTTCTCTGAAACCAAACCGACAAAGCAGAAATATGAACCCTGATGGAGGGTAGACGAAGGCCCGAGTCCAGGCCTTGTTGTAAAAAGGCCAAAAGTTTGCCAGTACTAAACTTTTAAGCATCATGATTGTTAGATGCGCACCAAGCAAAGTAAGAATTGCAGACCCTATGATAAATCCGAGCAAAAGCCGGTTTACGGGCCTTCAACATGGTTTGAATGACCGCCTCAGAAAATCCATTGGCCCTTAAGACAGAAGCTTCACGAGCCACGCCGTCAAAGCCAAACGGGCTAAATGCTGATATACAAAGGGGCCCTGAACGAGGAGATCTGGGTGCTGCGGAAGCAGAAGGGGCCGCTCTATCGAGAGACCCTGAAGGTCTGAGAACCAATGCCGTCTGGGCCACGCTGGAGCGATCAGAAGTAGGTTTTCTCCTTCTTGCTTGAACTTCCTTATTACTCTGGGCAGGAGTGACACCGGAGAGAACACGTATGGCAGCCAAAAGTTCCATGGAATTGCCAGTGTGCGTCCACGAACGCTGCTTGAGGAACCCTTGTCCTTGCTCCGAAGACCGGAACCTTGTGATTGTGTCGAGATGCCATCAGGTCCACATCTGGAAGGCCCCACTTGTCCAAGAGGAGTTGAAAAACTTCTAGATGGAGGCTCCACTCTCCGGCGTGTACGTCCTGACGACTGAGAAAGTCCGCTTCCCAGTTTAGGACCCCCGGAATGAACACTGCCGATATGGCTGGCAGATGGCGTTCCGCCCACTGAAGAATCCGTCATACTTCCCTCATTGCCATGTGGCTTCGAGTGCCGCCTTGATGATTAATGTACGCCACCATGGTGGCGTTGTCCGACTGTACTTGAACAGGACTGTTCTGTATTAAATGCTGGGCCAAGTTCAAAGAGTTGAACACCGCCCGCAATTCCAGAATGTTTATCGGGAGGAGAGACTCCTCCTTGGGCCACCGACCCTGAAGGAAGTGTTGCTCCAACACCGTGTCCCAACCCCTCAGACTGGCGTCCGTCGTCAGAAGGACTCAGTTGGAGATCCAGAAGGGACAACCCCTGCTCAATCGTTGGTCCTGAAGCCACCAGCTCAGTGACAGATGGATCTCCGGAGACAATGAGATCATTTGAGATCTGATCCGTTGAGGCAGGCCGTCCCACTTGGCATGAATCAGCCTCTGGAGAGGGCGGGAATGGAATTCAGCGTACTCTACCACATTGAAAGCAGACACCGTAAGACCTAGCACTTGCATTGCCGAATGTATCGACACTTGCGGACGAGATAGAAAGCATTGAATCCTGTCCTGAAGCTTCAAGACTTTCTCCCGAGACAAGAACAACCGCTGGTTGTGAGTGTCCAACAACGCCCCCAGGTGCACCATGCTCTGAGCAGGGACCAGGGAAAATTTCTTCCAGTTGATAAGCCACCCGTGGGCTTGCAGAAACTGGATTGTCAGATCCAGATGGCGTAGGAGAATCTCTGGGGAATTTGCCAGGATCAACAAGTCGTCCAAGTACGGTAGGATCCTGACCCCTTGACGGCGGAGTACAGCCGTCATTACCGCCATGACCTTGGTGAGGGCTCGCGGAGCCATGGTCAAACCAAAAGGTAACAACCAAAATTGTAATGGAGGCTGCCAACTGCAAACTTCAGGTACTGCTGATGCGACACTGCAATGGGAATGTATGTCCAGTGAGACCATATAGTCCCCAGGCTCCAAGGCCAGAACAACAGAGCGAAGAGTTTCCATATGAAACTTGGAGACCTTCACAAATTTGTTCAAGGACTTGAGGTTGAGAATGGGCCGGGAAGACCCATTCGGTTTAGGGACTAGGAACAGCGGTGAATAGTATCCCTTGCCTCTCTGAGCCAGAGGCTCCTGTACTACCACTCCTGTGACCAGGATGGACTGTACCACCGAATGAAGAGTCTTTGCCTTCACCTGATCCGAAGGGACGTCTGTCAGGCAAAATCGATGAGGGGATAATTCTTGAAGGATACGGCGTAACCTCGAGTGACGACTTCCCATACCCAGGTATCGGAAGTGGTCTTCAACCATTCCTGGGTAAACCCTAGAAGTCGGCCCCCCACTCTGGGATACCCCAGAGGGAAGCCCACCCCATCATGGAGCAGGCTTGTCAGTTTTGGAAGCAAGCTGACGGGCAGCCCAGACCCGATTGGGTTTGGAAGTGCGAACCTGTTTTGGGTACGCCTGACCTTTTGCTTTCCCTGAAGGACGAAAGGAGCGAAAGGAAGTACTCTTAGCCTTCGGCAACGAAGGAGCAGTACATGCTGTTTTAGCAGACGCTAAGTCAGCCACTATATTGTTGAGGTCTTCTCCGAAAAGAATGTCTCTTTTGAAGGGGAGTACCTCCATTCTGCGAGCCAAAATGGACGTAGTAGAAGCCTTGGCCGTCAGAATACCGGCATCAGAAGCCGCCTCTTTAATGTAATGAGACGCTGTAACAATATACGACAGGCATTGTCTAGCATGATCAGAAGCATTGGAAGGCAACTCCACCTTCAGCTCCTGAGCCCACGCTTGCACAGCTTCTGCCGCCCATGTAGGTGCAATAGTGGGCCTATGCACCGCACCGTTTAGGGTGTAGATTTCCTTCAAACAACCCTCCACGCGCTTGTCCGTCGATTCTCTCAAGGACGTGACTGTAGTTACAGGCAGAGCTGAGGATACTACCAGTCGCGCCACTTGCGAATCCACTGGTGGGGGCGTTTCCCAATTTTTATTAAGCTCTGCAGCGAAGGGGTAGCGAGCCAGCATCTTCTTGTGAGGGGTGGACTTCTTTCCTGGGTTTTCCCAGGAATCCTGATGTATGTCAACTACATGTTCAGAGTGAGGTAAAACTTGTTTAACCACCCTCTGACATTTAAACCTGTCCGGTTTTCTTAGGGGCAGTGTCAGGCTCCAATTTATCATCAACCTGAAGAATGAGCCTGATAGCCTTTAACAAGTCAGGAATATCCACCTGCGAAACAACTTCCCCATCAGAAGCATCAGGATCTTAATCTGTGGGGTCCGTATAAACACCATCCTCATCAGACGAGGTGTCTGGGATGTTGGTGGATTGTGAGGAAGTAATTGCCCGCTTAGTGGACCCCTTGGTCATAGGAAGGCGAGGGTTAGACTTTTGAGCAGTGATTGGTTCAATTGCTGTAACTGATTGGACAGTTGATCTGCCCATGGCGGGTAAACCGCGGGGACCATAAGCGGTTGTACCGGCACAGGAGGTCCCATAGGGGGCGTTAGTCTAGTTACCAGCGTATTCAATAATGTGGAGAAGGTAGCCCAAGGTGGTTCATTTTGCACCCCCGTTGCTACAAACCCACTGGGGGGTAAGGAACCCCCAGAACCTGTACCCTGCTATGTTATCCTCAAATGTGTCTGCAGCGTCAACACCATGCAATGTGGGATCAGCCCCAGCTCCATTGCCCCTTGTAGCTGACATAAATCAAAAGCTCAATGCAAGGCAACACAATATCAACAGCACAATACCTGACAAGAACCCCCTGTGTAGTGTATCAGCACAAACAGGGAATTCAAGAGGTATATGGTGACTAAAAATCACAGAGAAAAAGACACACCGAGTATATCCTGTGAACTGCCTATATTATGATAAACCTGACACACTTAGCCCCGTCAGGTTATAGAATAAAGGGGTAGCAATCTGAGTGAGATACACAAAATGGATTCACACAGCAGCTATATGCACACACACACAAAGTCAAAGTTTGTACAATGCAGAAATTATGACATGCAATAAAACTGCACTGGACTAGCAATGCAGAGTAATACTACAGTATGTATAGCTATACACTTAATAGATATAACAATGCACAGTAAAGACTGGATGTATATCACAGGGTACTTGTACTAAATAACCCTGACAAACGATACTTATGTTAAGAATTTACCATTGTTAAATCTCTTTCTGCGAGGTACACTGGGCTCCACAAGGAATTACATCGGGGTGTACAGTAGGATCTTGATCCAAGGCACCAACAGGCTCAAAGCTTTCGACTGTTCCCAAGATGCACAGCACCACCTCCTCTATAACCCCGCCTCCATGCCAGTGAGCTCAGTTTTGTTAACCAGCCCAATGCAGTAGCAGGTACCAGAGACGACAACCGATCGTAGCCAATTACACCACACACTCACCGCAGTAGAGGGTGTCAGCGGCTATGCCAATACCAACTCAAAAAAGCAAAGTGCGTCAGGGTGGGCGTCTTGTGGAGCCCAGTGCACCTCACAGAGAGAGATTTAACAACGGTAAGTTCTTACCATAAATCTTGTTTTCAGCTGTGCAGTACAAGGAATTACATTGGGGATGTCCAAAAGCAATTCCTCACGGGAGGGGACGCACTGTAGCGGGCACAAGAACCCGGCGTCCAGAGGAAGCATCCTGGGAAGCGGTGGAATCGAAGGCATAGTACCTTAGAAATGTGTTCCCTGAGGACCACGTAGCTGCCTTGCAGAACTGTTCAAAGGTCGTACCACGGTGGGCTGCCCAAGAAGATCCAACCAACCGAGTAGAATGGGCCTTAATGGTAGCAGGAGCTGGACGACCAGCCTGTACATAAGCATGTGCAATCTCCATTCTAATCCATCTAGCCAGGGTCTGCTTACAAGCAGGCCAGCCACATTTGTGAAAACCAAACAATACAAAAAGAGAATCAGATTTCCTGATGGAGAAAGTTCTCTTCACAGAGACACGGAGAGCCCGTACCACATCCAAAGACCGTTCTTTATCTCAGGATAATTAAAGGCCGGAACCACAATCGCCTGGTTAAGGTGGAAGGAAGACACCACCTTAGGCAAATAACCTGGCCGCGTTCGAAGAACCGCCCGGTCACGGTGAAAAATCAAATAGGGAGACTTGCAGGACAAGGCACCCAAGTCCAAGACCCTTCTAGCTGAAGCAATAGCCAGTAAAAATAGCACCTTAAGGGAAAGCCACATATGGTCAGCAGAGACAAGAGGTTCAAACAGAGACACTTGCAAGGCCTACAAAACCACGACAAGTCCCAAGGGGCCATAGGCAGCACATAAGGAGGCTGAATCCTCAACACACCCTAAGTGAATGTATGGACATCAAGTAGGGTGGCAATCTTTCTCTGAAACCAAACCGACAAGGCAGAAATGTGAACCTTGAGGAAGGCCAGACGCAGGCCCAAGTACAATCCCTGTTGTAGGAAGGCCAACAGTCTGGCCGTGCTAAACTTGAAAAGGTCATAACTGTGAGATACACACCAAGTAAAGTAAGCATTCCAAACCCTATGGTAAACCCGAGCAGAAGCCGGCTTACGGGCCTTCAACATAGTTTGAACGACCGCCTCAGAAAAACCCTTGGCCCTCAGGACGGAAGCTTCAAGGTAAACACAAGGGCCCTGAACGAGGAGGTCTGGTCGTTGTGGAAGCAGAAGTGGACAATCTAGCGAGAGGCCCTGTAGATCGGAGAACCGGTGCCGTCTGGACCACGCTGGAGCTAGCAGAAGTAGGTTTCCTCCTCCTTGCTTGAACTTCCGTATTACTCTGGGCAGGAGTGACACCGGAGGGAACACGTACGGCAGCCAAAAGTTCCATGGGATTGACAAAGCATCCATGAACGCTGCTTGAGGATGCCTTGTACTTGCTCCAAAGACCGGAACCTTGTGATTGTGTCGAGACGCAATCAGGTCCACATTTGGGAGGTCCCACTTGTCCACGAAAAGTTGAAACACCTCTGGATGTAGGCTCCATTCTCCGGCGTGCACGTCCTGACGACTAAAATAGTCCACCTCCCAGTTCAGAATGTCCGGAATGAACACAACTGATATGGCCGGCAGATGGCATTCCGCCCACTGAAGAATCCTTGATACTTCCCTCATTGCCATGTGGCTTCGTGTGCCGCCCTGATGATTTATGTACGCCACAATGGTAGCGTTGTCCGATTGCACCTGAACAGGTCTGTTCTGAATGAGATGCTGGGCCAGTGTCAACGTATTGAACACTGCCCGCAGTTCCAGAATATTTATCGGGAGCAGAGATTCCTCTTTGGTCCACCGACCCTAAAGAGAGAATTGTTCCAACACCGCGCCCCAACCCCTCAGACTGGCACCTAGTCGGATATCCAGAACGGACGGCCCCTGCTCAATTGATGGTCCTGCAGCCACCAGCTCAGTGACAGGCGGACCTCCAGAGATAATGAAATCATGTGAGATCTTATCCGGTGAGGCAGGCCACCCCACTTGGTCAGAATTAACTTCTGCAGAGGGCGAGAGTGGAACTGAGCATACTCCACCATGAGACCCAGCACTTGCATTGACGAATGTATCAACACTTGCGGACGAGATAGGACGAATCGAATCCTATCCTGAAGCTTCAGGATTTTCTCCTGAGACAGGAACAACCGTTGGCTGTGAGTGTCCAATAACGCTCACAGATGTAACACGCTCCGAGCAGGAACCAGGGAGGATATCTTCCAGTTGACCAGCCACCCGTGGGCTTTCATGCACATGAATCTAACTCTCTCTGCAAATGTTATATCTGCCCCCCCATGCGGTGCACATGGTTTTGCCCAATTGCTAACAAACTTGCTGCTGCGATCAACTCATTATTACCCCCAAAGAGAGAATTAGATTTCCTAAGAGAAGCAGTTCTCTTCACATAGATACGGAGAGCCCGTACCACATCCAAAGACCGCTCTTTGGGAGACAGATCAGGAGAAACAAGTGCCGGAACCACTATCTCCTTGTTAAGGTGGAACGAAGAAACCACCTTAGGTAAATATCCGGGACGAGTCCTAAGAACCGCCCGGTCACAGTGAAATATCAGATATGGGGAACTACAGGACAAGTCCCCCAAATCAGACACTCTTCTAGCTGAAGCAATAGCCAGCAGAAACACCACCTTAAGGGAAAGCCACTTAAGATCAGCTGAACCAAGAGGTTCAAACGGAGACTCTTATAGCGCCTCCAAAACCACTGACAAGTCCCAAGTAGCCACAGGCGGGACATAGGGAGGTTGGATATGCAACACACCCTGAGTAAAGGTATACACATCAGGTAAGGTCGCAATTTTTCTCTGAAACCACACCGACAAGGCAGATATTTGAACCTTGAGGGAGGCCAGACGCAGGCCTAAGTCCAGGCCCTGCTGAAGAAAAGCCAACAACTTGGCTATACTAAACTTGGAAGCGTCATAATTGTTAGATGCGCACCAAACAAAGTAAGAATGCCAGACACTATAGTAAATCCAAACCGAAGCCGGTTTCCGGGTCTGCAACATAGTTTTAATGACCGCCTCAGAAAAAAGACGGAAGCTTCAAGGGTCACGCCGTCAAAGACAGTCAGGCTAGGTCCTGGTAGACACAGGGGCCCTGAACGAGGAGGTCTGGGCGTTGTGGAAATAGAATTGGACGCTCTGACGATAGGCCTTGCAGGTCGGAGAACCAGTGCCGTCTGGGCCACGCTGGAGCTATGAGAAGCAGATTTCCTTTTTCTTGCTTGAACCTCCGAATTACCCTGGGCAGGAGGGACACCGGAGGGAACACGTATGGCAGTCGAAACCTCCACGGCACCGCCAGCGCATCCATGAATGCTGTTCGAGGATCCCTTGTCCTTGCTCCGAAGACCGGAACCTTGTGATTGTGTTGAGACGCCATCAGATCTACGTCTGGAAGGCCCCACTTTTCCACTAGGAGTTGAAACATTTCTGGATGGAGGCCCCACTCGCCGGCATGCACGTCCTGGCGACTGAGAAAGTCCGCTTCCCAATTCAGGACTCCCGGCATGACTATTGCCAATTAGGCCGGTAGATGGCGTTCCGCCCAATGTAGAATCCGTGAGACCTCCTTCATTGCCAAACGGCTTAGAGTGCCGCCTTGATGATTTATGTAAGCCACTGTGGTGGTGTTGTCCGACTGTACTTGAACAGGACAGTTCTGAATTAAATGCTGGGCCAGGTTCAATGCATTGAAGACCGCCCGCAATTCCAGAATGTTGATCGAGAGGAGATTCCTCCTTGGTCCACCGACCCTGAAGGGAGTGTTGCTCCAGCACCGCACCCCAACCTCTTAGACTGGCATCAGTTGTCAACAGGAACCAGTCGGATATCCAGAATGGACGGCCCCTGCACAATTGTCGGTCCTGGAGCCACCAGAGAAGCGACAGACAGACCTCCAGAGTTAATGAGATCATGTGAGACCTGATCCGGTGAGGCAGGCCGTCCCACTTGGCCAGAATCAGTTTCTGGAGGGGGCGAGAATGGAATTGAGCATACTCCACAAAGTCGAATGCTGATACCATGAGGCCCAGCACCTGCATTGCCGAATGTATTGACACTTGCGGACGAGAAAGGAAGCAACGAATCCTGTCCTGAAGCTTCAGGACTTTATCCTGAGACAAGAACAACCGCTGGTTGTGAGTGTCTAATAGCGCTCCCAGGTGCACCATGCCCTGAGCAGGGACCAGGGAGGATTTCTTCCAGTTGATGAGCCACCCGTGGGCTTGTAGAAACCGGACAGTCATATCCAGATGACGTAGGAGAAGTTCTGGAGAATTTACTAGGATCAACAAGTCGTCCAGATACGGCAGTATCCTGACCCCTTGACGGTGGAGTACCACCGTCATCACCGCCATAACTTTGGTGAAGACTCGCGGAGCCGTTGTTAAACCAAAAGGTAACGCCCGAAACGGATAATGGAGGTTGCCAATCGCAAACCTCAGGTATTGCTGATGTGACATTGCTATAGGAATATGCAGGTAAGCATCCTGTATGTCCAGGGAGACCATGCAGTCCCCAGGTTCCAAGGCCAGAACTATAGAGCAAAGGGTTTCCATATGGAACTTGGAAACTTTACCAAACCTGTTCAATGCCTTGAGGTTGAGAATGGGCCGGGAGGACCCATTCTGTTTCGGGACCAGAAACAGCGGAGAATAGTACCCCCGGCACCTCTGAGCAAGAGGCACCTGTACTACGACTCCTGTATCCAGGAGGGTCTGTACCACCGAATGTAGAGTGTTTGCCTTTGTCTGGTCCAAAATCGATGAGGGGGTCGGTTTTTGAAGGCCGTAACCTCGAGTGACTACTTCCCGTACCCAGGCATCTGAAGTGGTCTTCAACCATTCCTGGGTATACCCTAGAAGCCGGCCCCCCACCCTGGGATCCCCCAGGGGGAGGCCCGCCCCGTCATGCGGCAGGCTTATCGGTCTTGGAAGCAGGCTCTTCTGGGCTTCGGCTTACCAGGTTTGGAAGTGCGGGCCTGCTTGTTGTACGCCTGACCTTTTGCTTTACCTGAAGGGCGAAAGGAAGTACCCTTAGCCTTCGACACAGAAGGAGCGTTACTTGGCAGACAGGCAGTTTTGGCAGTAGCCAAATCAGCCACAATCTTATTTAAGTCCTCCCCAAACAGAATATCTCCCTTGAAAGGGAGTACCTCCAGGGTTTTTCTAGAGTCCAGATCCACAGTCCAGGATCTCGGCCACAAAATCCGGCGGGCCAGGACTGATGTAGTAGAGGCCTTGGCTGCTAGGATACCGGCATCAGAAGCCGCCTCTTTAATAGAGCGAGACGCTGTGACAATATATGACAAGCATTGTCTAGCATGGTCAGAAGAGATTTCAGCTTCTAACTCCAAGGCCCATGCTTCAATAGCCTCTGCAGCCCATGTTGCTGCAATAGTGGGCCTTTGTGCAGCACCCGTGAGGGTGTAAATCGCTTTCAGAAAACCCTCAACACGTTTATACGTAGGCTCTTTTAGAGACGTGACGGTAGTGACAGGTAGAGCTGAGGAAACCACCATCCTAGCCAAATGCGAGTCTACTGGAGGAGGAGTTTCCCAATTTTTAGACAACTCTGGCACGAGGGGATAGCGAGCAAGCATCTTCTTTTGAGGCACAAACTTCTTACCCGGGCTTTGTCAGGGTTCCTGACGTATATCCACTAGGTGGTCAGAGTGAGGTAAAACTTGTTTAACCACCTACTGACGCTTGAACCTATCTGGTTTCTTAGGAGGGACGGATGGCTCGGGATCATCCGTAATCTGTAAAATCAACTTAATAGCCTCCAAAAGATCAGGAACATTCACATGTGAACCACCCTCCCCATCAGCAGTATCTGAGTCAGAATCTGTGGGGTCAGTGTAAGTGCCATCTTCATCAGACGAGGTGTCAGTGACAGCCGTGGATTGTGAGGAGATAAGAGCTCGCGTAGAGGACCCCTTGGGCTTAGGCGAGGGTCAGACTTTTTAGTAGTCAGGGACTGGTTCAACTTCTTCAACTGAGCAGATAAATTATCCGCCCACGGCGGGTTAGCTGCAGGGACCACATACGGTTGTACCGGCATTGGGGGTCCCATAGGGGGTGTTAGTTTATTAACTAGCTTATGGAGAAGCGTGGAAAAAGCAGCCCACGGTCGGTCATTATGGACCTCTGTTGCCACAGTCCCACTGGGGGGCAAGGAGCCCCCAGAACCAGAACCCACAGCTGCTATATTCTCCTCATATGGGTCTGTGGCTTCAGCAACACCTACAGTGTGTTCCGCCCCAGAACAGTTACCTTCAGAAGCAGACATGATATAACTTGCAGTATCAGGTAACACAGTACAATTGGCAGCAGCACAATACCTCTTACCCAAACCCCTGCACAGTGTAGTCAGCACAAGCAAGGATTCAGGAGAGATATGGTGACTAAAATCACAGAGAAAAATACGTATTAGAGTATATCTTGTGAACATCCTATATTATAATAAAACCTCATGCACCAAGCCCCCTCAGGTTATAGAATATAGGGATAGCAAGTTGAGTGAGAGACATAAAATGGAAACCACTCAGCAAGCTAATGCACACACATATAGTCACAGTTCTACAATGCAGAGGTTATTACTAACAATAATACTGCACTAGACCAGCTTATATAGCTATGTAGTCAATAGATATACATCCAGTTCTTACTGTGCAGTGTTATATCACAGGGTAATTGTACTAGAAAACCCTGAATAAATGCACTCTTTCTTAACTAGCACTGTCTAATACGCAGGTAGAATACTTACGTGTCATGTAAAGTCACAGCGCTGACAACCAGGCTGCTTTACACAGGAGGATTTGCCCAAGCAGTCCCAGGAACAGTGTAGCTGAGAGAAATGGCGCCCAGACACTGACAGGGAGTGAGGAAGAGACAGATATGCAGCTCCAGGGTAGGAACATTTGCGGGAAATGGCGCCCTGGGGCTGGGGGAGGGGCTCCAGGTCTAAGCCTTATCCCCCTGCTGGCAAAACCACCGGGTACTGTGGGCTACTATTAAAATGGTTTTAAGGGAAAACCTGACCTGCACCCATGCCCAGGTGATCTAGTGGGATCGCCTGTACTGCCACAGTGTCCACCGCCAGCGCGCGCGGCCCGCCTCCTACTGACCGCGCCGGTTCGCGATAAAGTACTGGTCCCGCAAGCGGGACCCACTCACCACCTCCCGAAGCACAGCCACACGATCCCGGAGAGCCCCCGTCGTGTTTGCCCGACCATGGAAAACCGGAGCCTCCTGCTGTAGTTACCCGGCAACCAGGGCTCGGGAGTGTACAGCGCCTCTGGGGAGAGATGGAGCTGCAGCAGTGAATGTCAGAAGACATATACACACTGGTGCTGCCCTTGAAGTCTTCACTTTTCTTCTTAAAAGCTCTTCTCAGGGCTGCCTAGCGCAGACCCTCTGTTATCTGCCTGCTATCTGCGGCACCAACTACAAAACTGAGCTCCTGTGCAGGGAGGCGGGGTTATAGAGGCGGCAGAGCTATGCATTCTGGGAACAGTCAAAGCTTTTCAGCCTGTTGGTGCCTCGGATCAATATCCTACTCTACATCCCTATGTCTTTCCTTGTGGAGCCCAGTGTACCCTGCAGCAGAAATAACAAACACAGTAAGCACTGGATGTATATCACAGGGTGTTTGTACCACACAACCCTGACAGTATGCACTCTTTCTTAACTAACACAGTCGCAGTGACAGGTAGAATACTCAAGTGTCCTGTAGGAAGCACAGCACTGGCAGTCAGGCGGTTCCACAGAGGATTTGCCCCAGCAGTCCCAGGAACAGCAAGGCTCAAGCTGTAATGGCCGCAGACAAGGAGTGAAGGAGAAGGAGGCAGCTCCAGGACGGGAACATTGTAGAAATGGCGCCCTGGGGCTGGGGGAGGGGCCTCAGGTCCGGCCTGCTCCCCCTGCTGGCATCCCCACCGGGTGAGCGGGCAGAACATAAAACGGGGGAATTGTACTAAATCCCCCTGACCTGTTTCCCAAATACTACCCTGGTGTCTAGTGGAGCAAGCTGCCCAGTAATCAGTGCGTGCCCACGGCCACGCTGGATCGCAATAAAGCGCAGCACAGAAGCCCTTTACCTCCCCTTGGTCTGCGGCCCCGCGATCCCGGAGACGGCGGAGTGTTACTCAGTTAGGAAGAAGCCTTTGTCTCTGCTGCAGTGAACCGGCAACCCCGGCGCGGGAGTATACAGCGCCGCCTGGGGGTGATGGAGTTGCACGCTGAAAAGTCTCTAAGACTTTACCAGCAGCAGCACTTGAAGTCTTCAAACAAACTTCTGTACCTTAGTCATTAAAATTACTTTGAAAAACGCTGCTTAAGGCAGCCACCTGTAAAGTGCCTGCATACTGCAAGGCACCAACTTAAAAACTGAGCTCACTGGCATGGAGGCAGGGTTATAGAGAAGGCGGCGCTGTGCATCTTGGGAACAGTCAAAAGCTTTGAGCCTATTGGTGCCTCGGATCAAGATCCTACTCTACACCCCGATGTAATTCCTTGTGGAGCCCAGTGTACCCCGCAGCAGAAATGCACTTTTACTTAACACTGTCAGCAGACATGTACAATACTTAAGTGTCCTGTAAAAAGCACAGCGCTGACAGGCAGGCGGCTTTACAGAATAGTATTTGCCCAAACAGTCCCAGGATCAGCTCTGCTTGCTATAATGGCGCCCAAACGCTGACAGGGAGTGAAGGAGAGAGAGATATGCAGCTCCAGATCAGGAACATTTACTCTAAATGGCGCCCTGGGGCTGGGGGGAGGGGCTACAGGTCAAAGCTTTATCCCCCTGCTGGACTTCACCACCGGGTACTGGGGGCCTAATAAAACGGTTTTATGAGAGAAAACAGACCTGTGCCCATGCCCTGGTGGTCTAGTGGGGTCCCTGTACTACCACAGTGTCCACGCCAGCGCGCGCGACCTGCCGCGCGGGATCGCAATTTACAGCGGGTCCCGTCAAGCGGACCCCTTACCTCCTCCCTGAGTGCGGCCATGCGATCCGGGAGAGCAGCGGTCGAGTGTGTGACTAACTTAAAAGAAAACCGGAGCCTCCGCTTTAGGTACCCGGCAACCAGGGCGCAGAAATGTACAGAGCCGCTGGGGGAGGTGATGGAGCTGCAGCAGGAGATGCCTGACTGACATCTAACACAGTGTCTCTGCTGCAGCCCTTGAAGTCTTCAATATTCTTTAAAAGCTTCTCTCAGTGCTGCTGGAGCAGACCCCCCTGTTATGTGCCTGCTTACTGCATGACACAAACTACAAAACCGAGCTCCTGTGAACGGAGGCTGGGTTATAGAGGAGGCGTAGCTAGGAATTCCTCTTTGCAACACCACTCAAGCTCCATCAGGTTGGATGGGAAGCGTCCGTGTACAGCCACTTTCAGATCTCGTCAAAGATGTTCAATCGGATTCAAGTCTGGGCTTTGGCTGAGCCACTCAAGAACATTCACAGAGTTGTCCTGAAGCCACTCCTTTGATATCATGGCTGTGTGCTTAGGGTCGTTGTGAACCATCGCCCCAGTCTGAGGTCAAGAATGCTCTGGAGAAGGTTCTCATCCAGGATGTCTCTGTACATTGCTGCATTCATCTTTCCCTCTATCCTGACTAATCGCTCAGTTCCTGCCGCTGAAAAACATCCCCACAGCATGATGCTGCCACCACCATGCTTCAATGTAGGCATGGAATTGGCCTGGTGATCAGCAGTGCCTGGTTTCCTCCAAACATGACTACTGGCATTCACGTCAAAGAGTTCAATCTTTGTCTCAGGCCAAAGAATTTTGTTTCTCACGGTCTGAGAGTCCTTCAGGTACATTTTGGCAAACTCCAGGCGGGCTGCAATGTGCTTTTTTGCAAGGAGTGGCTTCCGTCTGGCCACTCTACCATACAGGCCTGATTGGTGGATTGCTGTAGAGATGGTTGTCCTTCTGGAAGGTTCTCCTCTCTCTACAGAGGAATGCTGTAGCTCTGACAGAGTGAACAACAGGTTCTTGGCTACCTCACTGACTAGAGCCTTTCTCCCCCGATCGCTCAGTTTAGACGGCCAGCCAGATCTAGGAAGAGTCCTGGTGGTTCCGAACTTCTTCCATTTATGGATTATGGAGGCCACTGTGCTCATTGGGACCTTCAAAGCAGCAGACATTTTTCTGTACCCTTCCCCAGATTTGTGCCTTGAGACCATCCTGTCTCGGAGGTCTACAGATCATTCCTTTGACTTCATGCTTGGTTTGTGCTCAGACATGCACTGTCAAGTGTGGGACCTTATATAGACAGGTGTGTGCCTTTCCAAATCATGTCCAATCAACTGAATTTACCACAGGTGGACTCCAATTAAGCTGTAGGAACATCTCAAGGATGATCAGTGGAAACAGGATGCACCTGAGCTCAATTTTGAGATTCATGGCAAAGGTTGTGATTACTTATGTACATGTGATTTCTTAAGTTTATTTTTAATAAATTTGCAAAAATCTAAAAATAAAACTTTTTTCATGTTGCCATTATGGGGTATTGTGTGTAGAATTTTGAGGGAAAAAATGAATTTATTCCATTTTGGAATAAGGCTGTAAAATAACAAAATGTGGAAAAAGTAAAGCACTGTGAATACTTTCCGGATGCACTGTGTATCTATCTACAGTATCAATCTATCTATCTATCTGAGAGAGAGAGAGAGAGAGAGAGAGAGAGAGAGAGAGAGAGAGAGAGAATCCCTGGTGTCTGTCTGTTCGTTCAGGCTAATCTTGAGAGACGCTGTACGGATTTTGCAGCGATTTTCCCAATTTTATAGAGCATGTGTCGAGGAAGGTTTAGGTCAGTGTTTCCCAACCTCGGTCCTCAAGGTACACCAACAGTCCAGGTGACTTAATTAGTACCTCAGTTATTTTGATTTACCATCTGTGCTGAATGCCTGGATATCACTAAAACCTGCACTGTTGGTGTACCTTGAGGACCGCGGTTGGGAGTGCCTGGTTTAGGTGTATGAAAACATGGGGGCAGGGTTACATGGGGTACTGCTGGGGCAATATTTAGTGAGGGACAGTGAGTGGTGTGTTATATCAGCAGCGCAAAAGTGATGATCCCTCCTGCGAAACGCCCTAGTTACAGGCAGATCTTAGCCTGTCAGACTTAGCTGCAACTCCCCTGTCCCTCCTTCCTATCATAGAAGGCTTCAGTCTGCTGCAACACTTCACTGGGTAAGAAATCATCACAGCTCATTAATCTCATATGTCCCCACCTCATCTCTCTTTAATGCTCCTCCTTCACCTGCTTCCATAACTCATCAGTAATATAGGCAAGTATTTCCCATGAACGCCTCTACCCCTTAACCTCACTATGTGCAACTCCCACCCCCCTCCCCATGAGTTCCTCTGTCTTCTTATGTGCCTATATTCTCTCCTCCCTATATGTGCCCCTGTCCTCCCCCAAGCATTCCTCTGGCCTCCCACTATTTATGTGTACCTCTGGCTTGTTCCTCCCCATGTGTTCCTCTGTCCCCCCTCTCCGTGTACTCCCCTGACCCACTTTCCCCTTTGATATTTCACTGCTGCTCTTCAGAGCAAAAAAAAATAAAAAATCACAATACCACCCCAGTTTTTTTTTTTTTTTTTTTTTTTTTTTGGGGGGGGGGGGGGGGGGGGTGTGCATATAAATATTGCAGGGACAATTGGATCCCCCCCCCCCCCAATGTATTTACTCTTGTACAAAGAGTAACATTTTTGTCCATTGGTGCAAAAAATAATCACCATTACTCACCTGTACAACATCACATTATATGGTAAGAATGTAGGCAGGAAGTGTTTGATAATACGAATAGGAAGCCAGAGCATAAGCAGCACAATAGACCCAAAGACTATCTGAGAAAGGAAATACAAAATACTTAAATCACTTTCAGAAAAATCATTGTTTTGACTTCATTTTGCACACAATTCCTTACAATTACTATTCACAGGACATATGAACATCCATGTAACATTGAAAAATATCACATGTAACATTGAAAAATATCACGATGCATTAAAGTTAATACCCAATTACTAGCTTGTTACTGTAAAATAAACAAAAGGAGATCTCAATGTTTAGGGGCATACAGTAGTAATGAATCATGTTTTCCACGTAGCATTTAATAAAAACACCTACTTGACCTGACTCTTAGGTTTTGAGTTATAGTTATCACTTGATGTAACCAGAGGACCTCACTCTGCCAAGCTTTCAAGATATGTATCGCACATTGGAGATTACTTTTTTTTTTTTTTTAATACCTGAGCAGGCTTACTTCACCCCTCCTATGGTCTAGGAATTCTCTTTCACCTTTAGTAGCCACTTGTCACCGATTCCTCCCACTATAATGTGGGCGGGAAACTTGCTACCACTGCCTGGCTCCTAATCCGACATCTGGAACCGCTTACTTCTGGGTATGTGTAGTTGCACAGCTGTAAAATCTCCTGGTTGGTGTAGGATAATTCCCCACTGGTCACTTACCCTGGTCCAGGCTGCACTTGGATGCTGGAGGAGAAACTAGGCTCAAGCCAGGACAGTCGGAGCATAAAAATGTTCTTCAGAAAAACAATCCTCTCAATATGATCAAAGGAAATATATTTAATGTGCCACTTTTCAACCAGTTGCCACACTCAATACTACAGGTTGGCGAGTCTGCCCTGGTCTCTTTTGGCAATCAAGCTATGTGCATGTGTTCTTAGGATGTACATTTAGCACTGGCCCTTATAGACAGTGGGGAGTGATCACTCATCTGTGCATTACAGCACTTGTGGAAATGGTCACTCAAGTCTGGAGTGGGAGGTGTTCTCTCTCCACTACTTATATAGAAACACATGTACACACTTACAAATTAGGGCTAATTTTTGTGAGGGAGCCAATTAACCTACCAGAAGATTTTTGGATTGTCAGATGTGGAGTATCTGGAGGAAACCCACGCTAGCACAGGGAGAATATACAAACTCTAACCAGTCAGGGCCGTGGTGAAAATCAAACCCCTGACCTCATAGCTGTGAGGCAGTAATGCTAACCATTACACCATCCATACTGCCCAAAACTTACTTCCAGGAATAATTCTCTTAAAGGGCATGCTGCTCTCTTTCTGATCGAAAATGGGACAAGCAGTCAGTCCCTGAGGAAACAGTTTCCTTGCTACCAAGCTGGAGATCTTTGGATCTCCACTGCAGTAATTAGCTGGCTGTGACTCCTAGCTCCTGCATCTTCTGATCACACTTTGATTCAGCTGCCAATGGAAGGTGGTCCCACTGGACCTGGATAGTGTGGGTTCTTCACAAAGCATAAGGTAATTGCATTTAACTTATTTTACACAAATTCATTTAAAGTACATTTTCAGTTCAGACATACTATAAACACTCAAGGTTTTTCTAACCACAGCACTGCAGCCTAAGACAAATGCGCCAGGCTGCAGAGCAACATACAGATGGATTCTCCCTCATCGTTGCTGTTTCTCCGCCTAAACGGAGGATTAATCACGCCTAAGCGATAGCTCAGGTTGTTCAGTTGTTGCACGGACAGGGACTTCATACGCAGCATGTAATACACATCTTCACCACTGGGTGGCTAAGGCTCCACTAATCCAGTACTGTAGAGCGAATAGCGGCGGATTGGTCTACAAGCTCTGGCAAATTGTCAGTGACGACTGTAATGTTACTGCTAAACTGAACACACAGACCAATGGTCACACGGAGCGCGTCAAAATAAAAAAATAAATAAAAATTAGTGTATACAGACGCAAGCGAACGCGTTAAAGCAATGGTCCATTGACGTTAGGGTTATAGGAGCGTCAAAGTCCTGTAGACTAATCAAAAATAATAGCGTATACAGACGCAAATGAACGTGTTAAAGCGATGGTTCATTCACGTTAGGCATACAGTACTGTATGTGAGCGTCCAATTCTTGTAGCCAATACAGCAAAACCCATGGGAAGGGATCCCGCACCCCATGCTCAGAGTTCTGGGTTCGATTCCCAAAGTGCGAATGCCTTTGTTTGTTTTTTCTTCTAGTCACTTATTATATATATATATTTTTTTTAGAATATTCATATATTTAAGAACCTTACATTCAAGAGAATTATGCACACAGGAAAAGACCTGTTTCAATAACTAACTATTGGGGCTTCTGACAAGCAAATCCGTAGCAAAGTACTGTACTGTGTAAAGTACATTCAATCTGGCCATCTCTAATCCTTTCCCCCAACCAAAGCGACAGTATCAGCCCTTTATTTACTTACTGTGTTGGAAATTTTACTGTAAACACGACACTCTGTCTGAAAAGATCAGTCTCTCAGGGGAGGGGGAAGGGTGAGAGGGGAGGGTGGTTTAACCAGCGGAGTTAAGAGATGCTGTAAAATATTCTCTGCAGGGACCAAAAAAAAACAAACCAATAAATAAAAATGGTGTATACAGACGCAAACTAATGTGTTAAAGCAATGGTCCATTGACGTTCGGTTTATGTGAGCTATTAAATTACATTAAAATGGGCTAAAAGCTTAATATCTCCGGTTCTGGGGGTCAAATCACCTCAGAACTATGTTGGTATGGTAGGGGAGACGATTAGCTATCAGAGGATACTAACCCCAAGAATTAACAGGCCCATTAGAGTCTATGGGAAAATGGGTCCACTTTGCACCCTAATATCTGCGGTTCTGGATGTCCCATAGACTCGAGACCAGTACCATACAAAAGAGGAGACTCTTGGCTTTTGGGGCAGACCAACCACTAGTTTATGTGACACCGCACGGGAAACAGTAAGCAACTGTGTGTCGGGGACCCTCCAATTGTCCACCCAGCTTGCACAGGGTGCGGGGTTCTGGCTAGATAGAAAATACTGTACAGAGATGCTAAGCACAGGGTTTTGGCCCCCAGGAACTTAGGGAGGAGCTTTTTTCTCTCACTATTATAATTATAAATTATCTGTGAGAACAGGTCCAGTTGAGGAGGTAGAGTGAAGGGCTCGTCTATGGACAGACACTGTAGATCCGTGAACCAATGGAGTCTGGGCAATGCCGGTACCACAAATATGGTTATCACCCTACTATTTGAATTTGTGCAGTACTCTGTGAAGCAGGGATACTGGAGGGAAGAGATAGGCAAGACAAAAAGTCCATAGGACTGTTAGTGTATCCAGTAAGCATGCCTCTAGATCTCACGTCATGGCCCCATACGCTGGCACTTTGTGGTTGTGTCTGGAGGCCATAAGGGCCACATATGGAAGACCCTATTTGTGTACCAGAATCTGAAAGATGTCTGGGTGTAGAAACTACTTTCCGTCGTGCACATCCTGTCGACTGAGGAAGTCTGCTTCCTAGTTGAGGTCTCCCGGAATGAAGACTGCAGAATGGACAAGAGATAGCTCTGCCCAGGCGAGAATCCAAGTTATTTCCCTGCAATGCTGCTCCACTGCGAGTGAAACCCTTCATTTTGATATAAGCCACTGCCATCGGGTTGTCTGACTGGATTTGTACAGGAGAGCCCTGTACAAGGAATTGAGCCATTCGAAGAGCCTGGTACACTGTCCGAAGATCCAGGGCATTGATCGGAAGATTTTTTTCTGTGAGAGACCAGCAGCCCTGAAAGGAGTGACTATGTGTGCCAGCTCCGCACCTCCAGAAGCTGGCATCTGTTGTGATAAGTGTCCAGTGTGGAATCCAGAATGGTCACCCCTTGTCCAGGCTGGATGCGTGTAGCCACCATGAGAGGGATGCCTGAACCTCCTGAGGCAGGATCATGGTCTGAGATTTGATCTGCTTGGTTACACCATTCCGTCCGGAAAGTATCAGTAGAGGCCTGGAGCGAAACTGGGCATATTCCACCATGTCAAAGGTGGATACCATGGAGCCCAAGGTCTGCATTGCCGAATTGATAGAGACCCTTTGACTACAGATTAGGTTTCGGATACGTAATTGCAATGCTGCCATCTTGTCTTGATGAAGAAAGATGTGTTGTATTTGGGCATCCAGTATCTCAGAGATGGAGCATCCTCTGAAATGGGATTAGAGAAGACTTGGCCCAGTTGATCAGCCATCCATTACTCTGCAGGAATTACATTGTCACCTGGAGGTCTTGGTATAGTTAGTCTGAAGACTGTGCTAGACGAAGGAGGTTGTGCCCTGCTGTTGGAGATGAGCCACCATCACCGCCATGAGTTTGGTGAACACCCTGAGAGCTGTAGACAGTCCGAAGGGTAGGGCCTGGAATTGGAAATGCTGGCACAGGATAACAATTTGGAGATACTGTTGAGGACAGGGTGCTATACAGTAGGTACACAGAGGTATGCAGCGTTATTTGGCGTCCATATATGCATCCAAAGGATCTACCGTGTCTCTGGCGCTGGTGATAAGCTTGGGGGCGGGGGGGGGGGGGGGGGGCGGAAGGACCCTCCCTTGTTTTAACTCACTCCTTTGGCTCCTTGCCAGGAGCTAAGTACAGTACGATTCAAATTTTACACCAACCTTGTGGTGAAGGAAAATATATATTTTTTTATCTTTTATGAGGATACTGACATTAAGATTTTATGGAAATACATGACATTATTGTGAACGTTATTGCACTTTTCCATTTCTCTTTTTCACCCATACTCTATATTGAATTGCTACAAGCAACTGCTTTTCACTTGACCTACAAGAAAGTCATCTCTAGGATTCTAATACAGTGGCTCAAGGATATCATTGCTACATTATCATCTACCTAGGCAGCTTTCATCCAACCAAGCATCATCGTCTTTTCTATCCTACATATTTTATTGTACATAGGAGGTATACAAACTGTATATCCAGGGAGACCATAAAGCCTCCAGGCCGCATAGCAAGGACAATGGAGCGTAGAGTTTGGGTACCTTGAGGCATTTGTTCAGCAACTTTAGATTCAGAATGGGACAATGGGACCCCCCCCCCCCCCAAAAAAAAAAAAAAAAAAAAAAAAAAAAAAAGTATAGAATTGAATTCCTGTCCTTGTTGAGACAGGGATAATGAAACCAGACAGTAGTAAGGAGTAACTAATCCCTTCAGCACCTGTGCTTTGCCTAGGTCTGTTGGATGAGTGGTAGGAAACTATTGTCTCGGGAGGTGCTACAGGAAGGAGAAAGCGTACCTGTGAGCTCACTTATTGGAACCAGGCGTCTGTTGTGTTGACGCCATGCATGGGTGAACTGTAGAAGTGAACCTTTAACGCTGGTGTTTCCCAGGGGGACGCCTGACCCATCAGGCTGAGGGCTTATCCTCTGTTTTGGTAATTGGGCGTCTAGCTGCCCAGGCTTGCTTGGATGAAGGCCTTGCCGGTGTGAGACAATCTACGAAGGTCTGACCTTTGGCCTTGCCCTGTGTACGAAAGGATGAAGTCCGAGGCTGCATTGAGGAAGCTGAAGGTAGGCAAGCTGTTTATGAGGTTGCCAGGTTAGTGACAATCTTGTCCAGTATTTGTCTGCGTATGGAAGTGCTTCCAGGGCTTTCTTGGTGTCACCATCTGCTTTCCATGAACAGATCCACACTATGCGGTGTGCTGTTATGGAAACAGCTGAAGCCTTAGAGGATAACAGAATAGTAGAGCAGCTTCGCCAAAGTAATAGGCCAAATCTCTAATGTTGGCAATTAGGAACGAATTATGGCAATTAGGGATCGGATGTGAAACGGTGTTCAAGTGAGTCAGCCCAATTTTCCAGGCTGTAACACGTCTGGCTGTGGCCCCTGTAAGGCAGTATAAAGATTTAATACACACATCCAATTGTCTATCCGGAAGGTCTTTAAGGGAGGATGCAGTAGGGATTGAAAGAATGGAACTTGTAATTAAACGTGTCACATGTGCATCCGGTGTAGGTGGATTTTCCCATTTGCACAGTCCAATATGGGTAATGGATAAAAGGAGCTTAGTCTTTTTTAGAACTGTAAACTTTCCTGGCATCCGAGAAGTGATCGGAGTGTGGAAACTCAACTACTACTACCTTCTGTCGTTTGAACAGAGGATCTTTAGATTTTGGGGCTGGTTCAGTATCTTCAAGCGGAAGTGAAAATTTAACTGTCCTGACTAAAGCAGCCACATTAATCTTGGACTGTACCTCTTCTTCCCCTGAGGGGGAGTCTGATTAAGAGAACTCTGCCTGGTCTGCTGCAGCTGAAGACTCCTGCAGAGCTCTGCAATGGCTGCCCAGCGTCTCAGTGAGGAAAGTGGGTGAGGGAGGAGCAGCCCAGGAAGTCCTCAGAGGAATGGCACCCTGGGCTGGGGGAGTAACCACTGGGGAAGTGCTGACACCCCCTTGCTGACACCCACCACTGGTTCTCCAGGACTGTCTAAAAGTCCCCAGCGCCAGTATAAATTGTGACCTGGTGGTCTAGTGTGTCCGCAGGGCAGTTAACGGTCTGGGACACACGTCCGTGCCGCTGGTCTATATCCTGGGACAGGCGACATAGTACTGCAACAAAAGAAGGTCCCACAAGTGGGAATCCATCTTACCTGTCCCCCAGTGTGTCCGATGCAGTCCTGGGTGCTCCTGTGACCCTGCTAGTTAAAGGTTGCCAGGGGGTCCTGCCAAAATCACCTACCCAGGCGTAGTGTTGCGGCTCTGGTGGGGGTGCTGGAGTATCAGCACTGACGTCCCCTGGACTGCCAAGCACTGTATGCTCAGTAGAGTAACAAGTTAAAAGTGAAAATAAGAAAGTTTGGGCTGCATGATGCAGCCCCACTGTTCAGCGATGACCAGTTCCTGCTGGCACCAAACAAATACTGAAGTGCCTGAGTATGTGAGCGGGGTATTAGGAAAGAGGAGCCCAGTGCATCCTGGGAGGCTCACAGGCTTTGCTGTTAGGTGCCTGATCCTGGTCTCCACTATCCACACCCCACTGTTAACCCTGTGGAGACCATGGACCCTGAATAAGAAAGCTAGATATATAGCATCTGTTTTAGAGAAAGTACACTACATGGGCTCTGTGGTGTTTTTTTTTTTTGGACAGACCAGTTCCCAGCACTCATAGCAGATGACCATGGGATCCACAATGGTGTATCCTTGGGATTGTAGGTTCGGTCATAGGCCAGCAGGGTGCCAGCTTAACATCCATTCCCTGGTCTCTTTTCTGGCATTTTCGCCATATTTCCTGAGGTTTCATGCTGCACTAATGCAACAACTAACTCCTCCAGGTTTTGTGGATCTGCGTGTAAGACCCAGCACTGCATATTTCAACCTAGAGTCCTTATGCACTGGTCGACAACCACTACCTCCAGAAACTGCAGGAGTGCGGTCCTCAGCTGGAGCTAACTCTGACACTGTCTGGCGAGTTCTGCCACCGGCTTCCGAATAGGGACCCTGGTACAAGCACCCATTTGAGAAAGCGCTGCACCTTCCCAGCTGACCAGTCCAATGGAGCTTCTGACCAAATCATACTTCTATGCGTCAGTGGAGTCAGCATATGCTGTTTGTGCGTCATCTGTGAGGTAGGGGGCAAGTTCATCAGCCCAAGTAGCGACTGGCCGCTTTAAACTTTTTGCCACCCTCTCAAATATTAACAAATATGCCTCTGGGTGATCTGAGGTAGCCATTTCTTTTAAATGCCCTGCAGCTGTCGTTTTCACTGATTCAGCCACGAGCTGCAACATTTTCTCCTCTGTCCTCTGATGAGGAGCTAACAAATTGGTCATAGTACGGAAAACTTTCTCCATTGTTGCTTCTGGAGGTTTATGAAAAAAATGTAGGTGCTTTTAAAAAAAAATAAGATTTTAAACCTACCGGTAAATCTTTTTCTTCTAGTCCGTAGAGGATGCTGGGGACTCCGTAAGGACCATGGGGATAAACGGGCTCCGCAGGAGACATGGGCACTAAGAAAGAACTTTAGGTATGGGTGTGCACTGGCTCCTCCCTCTATGCCCCTCCTCCAGACCTCAGTTAGAGAAACTGTGCCCAGAGGAGACGGACAGTACGAGGAAAGGATTTTAGTTAATCTAAGGGCAAGATTCATACCAGCCCACACCATTCACACCGTATAACTTGGGATATATACGAACCAGTTAACAGTATGAAACAACACAGCATCAGTCCGAGACTGAGGAAAACTGTAACATAACCCTTATGTAAGCAAAAACTAAATACAAGTCTTGCAGAAGTAGTCCGCACTTGGGATGGGCGCCGAGCATCCTCTACGGACTAGGAGAAAAAGATTTACCGGTAGGTTTAAAATCTTATTTTCTCTTACGTCCTAGAGGATGCTGGGGACTCCGTAAGGACCATGGGGATAATACCAAAGCTCCCAAACGGGCAGGAGAGTGCGGATGACTCTGCAGCACCGATTGAGCAAACATGAAGTTCTCCTCAGCCAGGGTATCAAACTTGTAGAATTTTGCAAAAGTGTTTGAACCCCACCAAGTAGCAGCTCGGCACAGCAGGGACCCCTCGGGCAGCCGCCCAAGAAGAGCCAACTTTCCTGGTGGAATGGGCCTTTATTGAATTTGGTAACGGCAATCCAGCTGTAGAATGAGCCTGCTGAATCGTGTTACAGATCCAGCGAGCAATCGTCTGCTTGGAAGCAGGAGCGCCAACCTTGTCGGCTACATACAGGATAAACAGCGCTTCCGTTTTCCTGACCCTAGCCGTTCTGGCAACTTAAATTTTCAAAGCCCTCCCACATCAAGTGACTCGGAATCCTCCAAGTCTCGCGTAGCCACAGGCACCACAATAGGTTGGTTCATATGAAAAGACGAAACCACCTTTTGGCAAGAATTGAGGACTGGTCCGCAATTCCGCTCTATCCATATGGAAAACTAAATAGGGGCTTTTATGAGACAAAGCCGCCAACTCAGACACTCGCCTAGCCGAAGCCAAGGCTAACAACATGACCACTTTCCAAGTGAGATATTTTAACTCCACCGTTTTAAGTGGTTCAAACCAGTGTGATTTAAGGAAACTCAACACCACGTTCAGGTCCCAAGGTGCCACTGGAGGTACAAAAGGAGGCTGAATATGCAGCACTCCTTTCACAAAAGTCCGTACTTCTGGGAGAGAAGACAATTCCTTCTGAAAGAAAAAGGATAGGGCCGAAATCTGAACCTTAATGGAGCCTAATTTTAGGTCCAAATTCACTCCAGTCTGTATGAAGTGAAGAAAACGGCCCAGATGGAATTCTTCCGTAGGAGCATTCCTGGCCTCACACCAAGAAACATACTTCCGCCAAATACGGTGATAATGTTTAGCTGTCACGTCCTTCCTAGCCTTTATCAGAGTAGGAATGACCTCATCCGGAATGTCCTTTTCCGCTAGGATCCGGCATTCAACCGCCATGCCGTCAAACGCAATCGCGGTAAGTCTTGGAACAGACAGGGCCCCTGTTGCAACAGGTCCGGTCTTAGAGGAAGAGGCCACGGATCTTCTGTGAGCATTTCCTGCAGATCCGGATACCAGGACCTTCGTGGCCAATCTGGAACAATGAGAATTGTCTGTACTCCTCTTTTTCTTATTATTCTCAACACCTTGGGTATGAGAGGAAGAGGAGGAAACACATAGACCGACTGGAACACCCACGGTGTCACGAGGGCGTCCACTGCCATCGCCTGAGGGTCTCTTGACCTGGCGCAATACCTCTGTAGTTTTTTGTTGAGGCGGGACGCCATCATGTCCATCTGGGGCAGTCCCCACTGACTTCAATCTGTGCGAAGACTTCCTGATGAAGTCCCCACTCTCTTGGATGTAGATCGTGTCTGCTGAGGAAGTCTGCTTCCCAGTTGTCCACTCCCGGAATGAACACTGCTGACAGTGCGCTTACATGATTTTCCACCCAGCGAAGAATCCTGGTGGCTTCCACCATTTGCCACTCTGCTCCTTGTGCCGCCTTGGCGGTTTACATGAGCCACTGCGGTGATGTTTTCTGAATGAATCAGAACCGGTAGGTCGCGAAGCAAAGTCTTCGCTTGACAAAGGGCGTTGTATATGGCCCTCAGCTCCAGGACGTTGATGTGAAGACAAGTCTCCCGGCTTGACCAAAGACCTTGGAAGTTTCTTCCCTGTGTGACTGCTCCCCAACCTCGGATGCTTACGTCCGTTATTACCAGAATCCAGTCCTGAATGGCGAACCTGCGACCCTCTAGAAGGTGAGAATTCTGTAGCCACCACAGGAGAGACACCCTTGCCCTGGGGGACAGGGTGATCAACTGATGAATCTGTAGATGTGACCCGGACCACTTGTCCAGTAGGTCCCATTGGAAGGTCCTCGCATGAAACCTGCCGAAGGGAATGGCCTCGTAAGATGCCACCATCTTTCCCAGGACTCGAGTGCAGTGATGCACTGACACCTGTTTTGGCTTCAATAGGTCCCTGACCAGAGTCATGAGTTCCTGGGCCTTTTCTATCGGAAGATAAACCCTTTTCTGGTCCGTATCCAGAATCATGCCTAAGAAGGTCAAACGAGTCGTAGGAACTAACTGTGACTTCAGGATATTGAGAATCCAGTCATGTTGTTGCAACACCTTCAGTGAAAGTGACACGCTGTTCAACAACTGCTCTCGCGATCTCGCTTTTAAAAAATCATGTTGACCTTGTTCATGTCGACCTAATGACCATGTCGACGAATAGTGATCGACCTAAATCTTGTCGACCTAATGACCCATACCCACCCAGAGCACAGGGCAGATTAGAGTATTAAACTTTTTCTGTCCACTGGTGATGATTCAAAGTAGACTCTGGCAACTTGGAAAACCCAGAGTTCCAAACCACCACAGCATCTGCAGTGTCGTTGTTTTCCTCTCCCTTGCAGGGAGCTGATCCCGAAGGAATGTAGGCAATCCAGGTGATAGACAATCCCGCTCACCACACTATATTGTGAAAAAGTTTAAGGCAGGTGTGGAAAAATACGATTTTAATTACCTACTGGTAAATCCTTTTCTTGTAGTCCGCAGAGCAGGCATTCCCAACTGCGGTCCTCAAGACACACCAACAGTGCAGGTTTTAGTGATATCCAGGCTTCAGCACAGATGGTTAAATCAAAATAACTGAGGAACTAATTAAGTCACCTGTGTTCAAGCCTGGATATCACTAAAACCAGGACTGTTAGTGTGCCTTGAGGACCGTGGTTGGGAAACACTGCCGTAGAGGATACTGGGGTCAATTTAGTACCATGGATATAGACGGGTCCACTAGGAGCCATGGTCAATTTAAGAATTTGATAGTGTGGGCTGGCTCCTCCCTCTATGCCCCTCCTACCAGACTCCGTCTAGGAAACTGTGCCCGAGGAGACAGACATACTTCGAGAGAAGTATAGATAAGGATAGTGGTGAGATCCTGAACCAGCACACACACCAAGAGGAAAGCCAAGCTAACCAAACTTGGAACAGCAACGGCTGAACCAACATTACTTAACAAGCCCAGTATCCTCTATGGACTACGAGAAAAGGATTTACCAGTAGGTAATTAAAATCCTATTTTCTAATATGTCCTTAAGGATAATGGTGTCCATTTAGTAAAATGGGGATGTACTGTACCAAAGCTCCCAAACCGGGTGGGAGAGTGCTGAGGTTCCTGCAGAACTGAATGACCAAACTGAAGGACCTCAGAGGCTAAAGTATCGAACCTGTAAAAGTTAGCAAACGTGTTCGAACCTGACCAAGTAGCTGCTCGGCAGAGCTGTAAATCCGAGACACCCCGGGCAGCCACCCAGAAAGAACCCACCGACCTAGTAGAGTGGGCCTGTACAGATTTGGGACATGACAATCTTGCTGTGGAATAAGCATGCTGGATAGTAAGTCCGATCCAGCATGCAATTCTCTGCTTTGAAGCAGGACACCCAATTTTATTGGGATCATAAACAACAAACACCGAGTCAGTCTTTCTGTGACAAGCTGTTCTGTTCACATACACCTTCAAAGCCCTCACAACATCCAAAAACTTTGAAGTAGCAGAGGTGTCGGTGACAACCAGAACCACAATAAGTTGGTTGATGTGAAATGCAGACACCACTTTAGGAAGAAATTGCTAACGAGTTCTGAGTTCAGCTCTGTCCGCATGGAAAATTAAATAGGGACTTTTGTGAGATAAAAGTCCCCAGCTACGACACACGTCTTATGGAAGCCAAGGCCAACAGTGTGATGTTCTTCCACGTAAGATATTTTACGTCCACCTCCTGTAAAGGTTCAAACCAGTCCGATTGGAGGAACTGCAGCACCATATTGAGATCCTAGGGTGCCGTAGGAGGCACAAACGGAGGCTGGATGTGCAGAACACCTTTCAAGAACGTCTGGACCTCAGGAAGAGAAGACAATTGTTTCAGAATGAAAATGGACATGGCCGAAATCTGGACTCTTATGGAGCCCAGACCTAGGCCCACATCCACGCCTACCTGCAGAAAAAGCAGGAAACGTCCCAGAAGAAATTCCACCGCAGAATAATTTCTGCTCTCACACCAAGAGAAGTATTTCTTCCAACTACGACGTAATACTTAGACGTTACCCCCTTCCTGGCTTGGACCATAGGAGGGATAACCTTGTTAGGGATCCCTCTCCTGGCTAGGATCAGCCGTTCTACTTCCATGCCGTCAAACGTAGCCGCGGTAAGTCCTGATAGACGAAAGGGCCCTGTTGCAGAAGATCCTCGCGAAGAGGTAGAGGCCACGGATCTTCGAGGAGCCTCTCCAGAAGGTCAGCGTACCAGGCCCTTCTTGGCCAGTCTGGAGCAATGAGTATTGCTTGAACCTTTTCCCTTTTTAGTCGTTTAAGAATTCTTGGGATCAGAGGAAGTGGAGGTCCACTTCCCAGTTGTCTACTCCCGGAATGAAGACCGCAGACAACACCACAGCGTTTCTTACTGCCCAGAGGAGAATTCTGGACCCCCCTGACATTGCTGCTCTGCTTTTCGTTTCATCTTGTCGGTTTATGCGGGTCATTCCGACCCGATCGCTCGCTGCAATTTCTCGCAGTGCATGGAAGCCATCGCTGCAGAGGCAGTCACTGGGCCATTTAGGGGGGTGCGGTCCGGCCAACACAGGCATGGACGAACCGTTGAGGGGGCAGTCCACGGCGGCTGCGTGAGGTCACACGCAGCCGCTGTGGGCCGGGGAGCGACGAGTAGCTCCCGGCCAGCACGCTAAAGCTGTGCTGGTCGGGAGCTACTCTTGAAGTGCAAAGGCATCGCCGCTCTGCGATGCCTTCGCACATCTGCAGGGGGGGGGGGGGGGGCTGCACTGACATGCGGGGCGGACTAGCCCTGTGCTGGGCGTCTCCCCGCACGTCAGTGTGAATGATTGTAGCTGTTCTAAATTTAGCACAGCGACGATCAACTCGGAATGACCCCCTATGTACGTTACTGCTGTCAGATTGTCTGACTGGACCTGAATTGCCCGAACTTGAAGATGTGCGGCCTGCAGAAGGGCGTTTATGGCCCTGAGTTCCAGAATGTTGATTGGAAGGATGACTTCCTGACTTGACCATCTTCCCTGAAACTGCAACCCCTGAGTGACTGATCCCAAACCTCTGAGGCTTGCGTCTGTGGTTAACAGAATCCAATTCTAAATTACAAACCTCCGTCCTGCGACGAGGCGAGAAGACTGTAGCCACCACAGAAGGGAGATCCTGGCCTTTAGCGACAGACGGATCCTTTGGTGCATGTGAAGATGCGATTTCGACCATTTGTCCAACAGATCGAGCAGGAAAAGTCTTGCGTGAAACCTTCCAAATTGAAGTGCCTCGTAAGAGGCCACCATTTTCCCCAGAAGGCGAATGCACAGATGCACAAACACCCAGGTTCGCTTCAGGACATCCCGAACCATCAACTAGATTACCAATGCCTTTTCCAATGGAAGGAACACCTTTTGTGACTCAGTGTCCAGTATCATTCCCAGGAGGAATGGGAGCCTCCATGTTGGATCTAGGAGAGATTTTGGAAGGTTCAGAATCAACCCGTGAGCCTGGAGGAGTTTGGTTGAGAGAGCAATGCTGTCCAGCAACCTTTCCCTGGATGGTGCTTTTACCAGGAGATCGTCCAGGTACGGAATTATGTTCACTCCCTGTTTGCGGAGTAGAAACATCATCTCTGCCATCACCTTGAACACCCTCGGTGCCGTGGAGAGACCAAATGGCTGGGCCTGGAACTGGTAGTGACAGTCCTGCAGTGCAAACCGTAGATAAGCCTGATGAGGAGGCCAGATCGGAGAATGAAGGAATGCATCCTTGATATCCAGAGATACCAAGAATTCCCCATCTTCCAGACCTGAGATCACCGCTCTCAAAGATTCCATCTTGAATCTGAACACTCGTAAGTATGGGTTCAAAGACATGAGGTTCAGGATTGGTCTTACCGAACCATACGGCTTCGTTACTACGAACAAAGTTGGAATAGTACCCCTTGTTCAGTAGATGAGGTGGAACTGGAACAATGACCTGAGTCTGTACCAGTTTTTGGATGGCATACTGTAAAGTTATACTTGCCTCTTGTGAAACTGGCAAGCCTGATTTGAAGAATCTGTGAGGTGGGAGCTTTTTGGAATTCCAGTCTGTAGCCCTGGGAAATAAGATCTATGATCCAGGGATCCTAGCACGAATGTGACCAGATCTGACTGAAGAATTGCAGTCGGGCTCCACACACAGCCTTCCAGGCATTGCGATCCACAGTCATGAAGTCTTTGAGGAAGCAGAGCCTGAGCTCTGTTCCTGAGCACCTGCTGTTACTGGTTTGCGTGGTTTACCTCTTGCGCCGCTGGAGAAAGTAGAAGCACCTCTGGATTTGTCCTTGAACTTGGCCGTCCGAAAGGACTGTAACTTAGAAGCTGAATAAGTCTTCTTGGTAGGGAGGGCTGCGGAAGGAAGATACGTAGACTTACACGCAGTAGCTGTGGAGATCAATTTATCTAATTCATCTCCAAATAAAGCCACTCCTGTGAATGGTAGGCCTTCCACGCTTTTCCTGGAGTCCACGTCCGCAGTCCACTGGCATAGCCACAAGCCCCTGCGTGCCGACACTGCCATAGCGCTGGTGCGTGCGTTAAGCACGCCTATTTCCTTTATGGCTTCCACCATAAAGTTTGCAGAGTCCTGTATATGCTGCAGGAGTAATACAACATCCCCCCTAGATAAGGAATCTAACCCCTCAATTAGGTTACCTGACCATTTAGCAATGGCTTTAGTGATCCACGCACATGCAATAGTGGGTCTTCGGGCCACCCCAGCAGCTGTGTACAATGATTTGAGTGTAGTCTCAAATTTTACGATCAGCTGTGTCTTTCAGGGAGGCTGCACCAGGAACAGGCAATACAATTTTACGTGACAGCCTAGAGACTGATGCGTCCACTATCGGTGGATTTTCCCATTTTTTCCTATCCTCCAGAGGAAAAGGAAAAGAGGAGAGCAACCTTTTAGGGATCTGAAACTTCTTATCAGGATTAACCCATGGTTCTTCAAACAGGGTATTCAATTCCTTTCACACAGGAAAAGTAACTGAGGACTTCTTTTTTTTACATTAAAATAAGATTCCTCAAACTCCTCACACACCTTATCAGGAATATACAGAACATCTCTGATAGCCTCTATAAGAGCCTCTATTCCCTGTGACAGAGCTATATCCCCTTTCGCACAGTACTATATATATATATATATATATATATATATATATATATATATATATACATATACACACACACACATACATTCTACATTATATATATATATATATATATATATATATATATATATATATAGTCAGGAGGGATGGATGGCACTCCCGCAAACGAATAGTCAGGAAACCAAGTCCAAGTCATTAGCCAACCGACCATATCACTACAGTAACATTGTATATAATATAGCAGTTTTTTAATATATATATATATATACATTTTTTGTAGTTGCATAGATAGCAGAGTATGTTATATGATTAGACTGTAGTGTTTCAGCTTAGAATTCAGGGCTGTATATGCGGCTTCACCATTGCTGTTTCTTTCCGCAGTTTGTCATTACTTGTTACCATGGTGATGATCACTCCCCCCGCCTGCAGCCTCTGTGACAGATCCTGGGCGCCGGCGGCTGCCTATGACGTCACATGGATTCCGGAGCGGATGGCGGCGGCGGTTCCCCTGTGCACACGTGGTGAGTATACAGTTAGGTATATATATGTCATGTATGTTTTAAAGTCTTGATAAAGGAGCACCGCTCCGAAACGTTGGCTATTGACTTGGTTTCCTGACTATTTATTCGTTTGCTGGAGTGCCATCCATCCCTCCTGACTCCATATTATCTTAGGAAGGGCACCCAGACAAGCTGACTCCATAGATATTGGAGTGCCGGACATCTCCCTGCGACCAACGGTGTCCAGTGGTTTTTTATATAAAATATGAAGAAGTGGCTGGATACGTTCAGATTAAATTATAAAATTCAATTTAATTTATAAAAGAAAAAGGGTGGGATAAAAGTTTACAGGCATAAGGCATTATTTAAGAATACATCATTAAAAAAAAAAAAATTAAAAAATGGATACACAAAATATGAGAATAAAAAACATCAATATTCTAAAAAGATAAAAAACACAATGCTTATCTTTTAAAATGGAGGGTCAGTTTAGAGGTACACCCAACGCGTTTCGTCCATCAGACTTCATCAAGGGGTAGGGTGCTAATGAACAAGGGTAGTATTTATAGCAGGTATCATGTGTTCGTGGTTAATTATGACATCACTTCCTGTTTGGAATCTAAAAAGGCATAGTGCTGCACAATTCTCGATATAATCATGAGTGTGCTTAAGAGGCAGTGAAAGTATGTCCTGTAGTGTCATTTTTTACGAAAAACGAGTCTTAATAGGCTGTTTTTTCAGTCTTAATGGTCCAGGACGCGTCCCGCGTCATTTCCGCCCCGCTTCCGGCGTCCGCACCGACAGTGTGCGCATGCGCGTCAGGCCGCTCTTCCGGTATCACGAACATGATGAATGTTCCTCACTTCCGTCCATTACTTCTAATGGAAGGTGCCCCACTTCCTATGGGGATGATGCTCGGCTGTTCCCTTTACTTTATTGGACGGGAAAGCTGTCACTCATTGCGGCGGCCATTTTCATGAAGTTTGTTGCGACTGCAGACATGTTTTTTGTAAGGTTAACCACGGTCTCCATAGGAACCACACATAATAAAAGATATGAATGAAAAACAGAGGTTAGAGCCTGTATTCTTTGTAAAATAAAAAGCAATGTTAACTTTATAAATAACTAATGTCTTATAAGGATGGAGAGGTTTAAATATAAATAAGAACACGCACTGGTGCATAATCTTTTTTTGCACAGAAGTCCATAGTAATTAGGAGGTACACAAATGAATTGCTGTAAGGAGAAGTGAGTGATGGAATACCAGGAGTTTTTTAGGATATGAGATAGTCATTAATAAAAATAATTAGATTTAGTGACTCAATGCCATGATACAAGATATTGTGATTATATTATAAGTGCCGACAGACAGTGCCTACGGAACAATATATAAGGAGTCCATCATAAGTGTGGTGCTAGGAATAAATCCAGTGAACTAATTAATAAGTGGAATGCTAATGACGTCTGTCATATAGAATGATAAGTTCTGTGTGTTAAGTAAGTGCATGATTGACAGACTGTGGAATACTTTAACCGTAATATCTAATGTGTGTGATGGGCTCGCTCAGTGTGTCAATATTGCAGAGATGATTTCCAGCCTGCCGTTGCCCAATATGTACAGTACCCAATCTTCGAAAATGGTTCCCCATTCGGTACTGGTTAGGCCCTACACTGCTTAGCTTCCAAGATCGGGCGAGATTGGGCGTCCGCCAGTGTGGTATGACTGTGTCTTTTGGCACGGCGACTCAAAGAAACACGGTAGACTGCTATTTATTTAAGGTATTGACATACTAATTATAAATAGTGCTACGACATATTACATTTAAAGTGCCAAGTGCATATAAATAGTGAAAAGTAAAAACCAGAAGGTATAGCCAGCGGAGTCTTTTTTTCACAGGAACGGTGCAATCTCATAGCCTTCATTAAAACACATGGGATGGGTGGTTTTCAATTGGAATATCCAATACATCTCCCTTTGGGAAAGTTTCTTGGCTAGGTCGCCGCCTCTTTCGTTGCTTGTGACGTGTTCTATCGCCTTAAAGGATTGCACCGTTCCTGTGAAAAAAAGACTCCGCTGGCTATACCTTCTGGTTTTTACTTTTCACTATTTATATGCACTTGGCACTTTAAATGTAATATGTCGTAGCACTATTTATAATTAGTATGTCAATACCTTAAATAAATAGCAGTCTACCGTGTTTCTTTGAGTCGCCGTGCCAAAAGACACAGTCATACCACACTGGCGGACGCCCAATCTCGCCCGATCTTGGAAGCTAAGCAGTGTAGGGCCTAACCAGTACCGAATGGGGAACCATTTTCGAAGATTGGGTACTGTACATATTGGGCAACGGCAGGCTGGAAATCATCTCTGCAATATTGACACACTGAGCGAGCCCATCACACACATTAGATATTACGGTTAAAGTATTCCACAGTCTGTCAATCATGCACTTACTTAACACACAGAACTTATCATTCTATATGACAGACGTCATTAGCATTCCACTTATTAATTAGTTCACTGGATTTATTCCTAGCACCACACTTATGATGGACTCCTTATATATTGTTCCGTAGGCACTGTCTGTCGGCACTTATAATATAATCACAATATCTTGTATCATGGCATTGAGTCACTAAATCTAATTATTTTTATTAATGACTATCTCATATCCTAAAAAACTCCTGGTATTCCATCACTCACTTCTCCTTACAGCAATTCATTTGTGTACCTCCTAATTACTATGGACGTCTGTGCAAAAAAAGATTATGCACCAGTAGTGCATGTTCTTATTTATATTTAAACCTCTCCATCCTTATAAGACATTAGTAATTTATAAAGTTAACATTGCTTTTTATTTTACAAAGAATACAGGCTCTAACCTCTGTTTTTCATTCATATCTTTTATTATTTGTGGTGTTCCTATGGAGACCGTGGTTAACCTTACAAAAAACATGTCTGCAGTCGCAACAAACTTCATGAAAATGGCCGCCGCAATGAGTGACAGCTTTCCCGTCCAATAAAGTAAAGGGTACAGCCGAGCATCATCCCCATAGGAAGTGGGGCACCTTCCATTAGAAGTAATGGACGGAAGTGAGGAACATTCATCATGTTCGTGATACCGGAAGAGCGGCCTGACGCGCATGCGCACACTGTCGGTGCGGATGCCGGAAGCGGGACGGAAATGACGCGGGACGCGTCCTGGACCATTAAGACTGAAAAAACAGCCTATTAAGACTCGTTTTTCATAAAAAATTACACTACAGGACATACTTTCACTGCCTCTTAAGCACACTCATGATTATATCGAGAATTGTGCAGCACTATGCCTTTTTAGATTCCAAACAGGAAGTGATGTCATAATTAACCACGAACACGATACCTGCTATAAATACTACCCTTGTTCATTAGCACCCTACCCCTTGATGAAGTCTGATGGACGAAACGCGTTGGGTGTACCTCTAAACTGACCCTCCATTTTAAAAGATAAGCATTGTGTTTTTTATCTTTTTAGAATATTGATGTTTTTTATTCTCATTTTGTGTATCCATTGTTTAAAATTTTTTTTTTTTTATGATGTATTCTTAAATAATGCCTTATGCCTGTAAACTTTTATCCCACCCTTTTCTTTTATAAATTAAATTGAATTTTATAATTTAATCTGAACGTATCCAGCCACTTCTTCATATTTTATATAAAAAACCACTGGACACCGTTGGTCGCTGGCGCCCCCATCCCCCCTCTTTTTCTCTCTCTAAATCTTAGGCAGCTTTTTCCTGCCTAATCTGTTTGGAGGCTAGCTGACACCTTTACCTATAAAGGAGTGTCTACGGTTGGGTCTATTGTTATAACCCTATATATCAGGGCTGGCCAAACCGGTCCTCGAGATCTACCAACAGTTCACGTTTTCCAGGCCTCTTCAAGATCTGTAGAATTGTCAGTTAGGAATGAATGCAGCACATCTTAATTAGTACTGACTACACCTGTGCACTAGCTAGGTGGTCTGGAAAATGTGAACTGTTGGTAGATCTCGAGGACTGGTTTGGCCAGCCCTGCTATATATAATCCACATATACATATATATATATATATATATACTAAAATGCTTCGCTACAGGTTGAAGAAATCAAACCTAACCTTTCACAGCTCAGGTATAAAATAATACACCATACACCAGAGAATCAGAGAGGTGGGGATCATGAAAAGTTGCTTATACAGTGTGATCCCATGTGGATTTATAAGCTAAACATTGCAGCCAAATGGCTTGAATTGATATCTCTCATTCAATTGCTACATTTAAGAAGGTTATGATATGCTACATATGCAGCTGTTACTCCTGTGAAAATTGTGTCATTTTCAGAATGTTACATTATGCTACAATATCTTAACCATGAGGCGCTATAGGAACGTGGTATTTTGCTGTTCGCTGTATTCGACTTCTGCATATATGTAGTTTATATTGGTGATGGGTGCATTTTTTTTATTAAGCTGTTGGCGCCCGTTGTCATGGCAATGGTGATGTACACTACAGATTACATCAGGTGGAACACAGCGCTTTGGCGTGCTTACACGGAGGACATTCATTGGTGTTGGTTGCTATTTAAGGTATAATCGATTTGTATTTTATACACCCTCCCTCAATCTGCCCATGTGATTGCTTCGCCTGATGAGCACGTTTGCACAGGAACAGAGGAAAGAGTAAAAACACTTGAGAGATACAGCTAAAAGGTCAATCTCTTTGAAATCTGGTACGAATATATATTATCCCATGAAAGGATTCACAGACAGCTTTTTTTACTCTCCTTCTGCGCTATTAAGTGTACTGTACTTAATGTAATTACTGCATTAAATGGCTGCCTGATTCCTCTAAATTCTGTTAGGGGGAACTGAAAATAGAAATAACACACAATAGAAGAATTGGCACCCATTCTTCTATTGTGATATAGATATATATATATAGATAATAAGATTTTACTTACCGATAAATCTATTTCTCGTAGTCCGTAGTGGATGCTGGGACTCCGTCAGGACCATGGGGATTAGCGGCTCCGCAGGAGACAGGGCACAAAAATAAAAGCTTTAGGACTAGGTGGTGTGCACTGGCTCCTCCCCCTATGACCCTCCTCCAAGCCTCAGTTAGGATACTGTGCCCGGACGAGCGTACACAATAAGGAAGGATTTTGAATCCCGGGTAAGACTCATACCAGCCACACCAATCACACCGTACAACTTGTGATCTGAACCCAGTTAACAGTACGACAAACGTAGGAGCCTCTGAACAGACGGCTCACAACAATAACAACCCGATTTTTTTGTAACAATAACTATGTACAAGTATTGCAGACAATCCGCACTTGGGATGGGCGCCCAGCATCCACTACGGACTACGAGAAATAGATTTATCGGTAAGTAAAATCTTATTTTCTCTGACGTCCTAGTGGATGCTGGGACTCCGTCAGGACCATGGGGATTATACCAAAGCTCCCAAACGGGCGGGAGAGTGCGGATGACTCTGCAGCACCGAATGAGAGAACTCCAGGTCCTCTTTAGCCAGGGTATCAAATTTGTAGAATTTTACAAACGTGTTCTCCCCCAACCACGTAGCTGCTCGGCAGAGTTGTAATGCCGAGACCCCTCGGGCAGCCGCCCAAGATGAGCCCACCTTCCTTGTGGAATGGGCCTTGATAGATTTAGGCTGTGGTAGGCCTGCCACAGAATGTGCAAGTTGAATTGTGCTACAAATCCAACGAGCAATCGTCTGCTTAGAAGCAGGAGCACCCAGCTTGTTGGGTGCATACAGTATAAACAGCGAGTCAGATTTTCTGACTCCAGCCGTCCTTGAAATATATATTTTCAATGCCCTGACAACGTCCAGCAACTTGGAATCCTCCAAATCGCTAGTAGCCGCAGGCACCACAATAGGCTGGTTCAGGTGAAACGCTGAAACCACCTTAGGCAGAAACTGAGGACGCGTCCGCAGTTCGGCCCTGTCCGAATGGAAAATCAGATATGGGCTTTTATACGATAAAGCCGCCAATTCTGACACTCTCCTGGCTGAAGCCAGGGCCAGTAGCATGGTTACTTTCTATGTAAGATATTTCAAATCCACCGATTTGAGTGGCTCAAACCAATGGGATTTGAGAAAATCAAAAACTACATTAAGATCCCACGGAGCCACTGGGGGCACAACCGGGGGCTGTATATGTAGTACTCCTTTTACAAAAGTCTGGACTTCAGGAACTGAAGCCAATTCTTTCTGGAAGAAAATCGACAGGGCCGAAATTTGAACCTTAATGGACCCTAATTTGAGGCCCATAGACAATCCTGTTTGCAGGAAATGTAGGAATCGACCCAGTTGAAATTCCTCCGTCGGGGCCTTCCTGGCCTCACACCACGCAACATATTTTCTCCAAATGCGGTGATAATGTTGTGCAGTCACCTCCTTCCTGGCTTTTACCAGGGTAGGGATGACCTCTTCCGGAATGCCTTTTTCCCTTAGAATTCGGCGTTCAACCGCCATGCCGTCAAAAGCAGCCGCGGTAAGTCTTGGAAAAGACACGGTCCCTGCTGAAGCAGGTCCCGTCTTAGAGGTAGAGGCCACGGATCTTCCGTGAGCATCTCCTGAAGTTCCGGGTACCAAGTTCTTCTTGGCCAATCCGGAGCCACGAGTATCGTTCTTACTCCCCTTTGCCGTATAATTCTCAGTACTTTTGGTATGAGAGGCAGAGGAGGAAACACATACACTGACTGGAACACCCACGGTGTTACCAGAGCGTCCACAGCTATTGCCTGAGGGTCTCTTGACCTGGCGCAATACCTGTCCAGTTTTTTGTTGAGGCGGGACGCCATCATATCCACCTTTGGTTTTTCCCAACGGTTCACAATCATGTGGAAGACTTCTGGATGAAGTCCCCACTCTCCCGGGTGTAGATCGTGTCTGCTGAGGAAGTCCGCTTCCCAGTTGTCCACTCCCGGAATGAACACTGCTGACAGTGCTATCACATGATCTTCCGCCCAGCGAAGAATCCTTGCAGCTTCTGCCATTGCCCTCCTGCTTCTTGTGCCGCCCTGTCTGTTTACGTGGGCGACTGCCGTGATGTTGTCCGACTGGATCAACACCGGCTGACCCTGAAGCAGGGGTTTTGCCAGGCTTAGAGCATTGTAAATCGCTCTTAGCTCCAGTATATTTATGTGAAGAGACATCTCCAGGCTTGACCACACTCCCTGGAAGTTTCTTCCCTGTGTGACCGCTCCCCAGCCTCTCAGACTGGCATCCGTGGTCACCAGGACCCAGTCATGTATGCCGAATCTGCGGCCCTCTAACAGATGAGCACTCTGCAACCACCACAGAAGAGACACCCTTGTCCGTGGAGACAAAGTTATCCGCTGATGCATCTGCAGATGCGATCCGGACCATTTGTCCAGCAGATCCCACTGAAAAGTTTGTGCGTGGAATCTGCCGAATGGAATCGCTTCGTAAGAAGCCACCATTTTTCCCAGGACTCTTGTGCATTGATGCACAGACACTTTTCCTGGTTTTAGGAGGTTCCTGACAAGGAAGAATCATCATTTCGGCCATTACCTTGGTAAAGACCCGAGGTGCCGTGGACAATCCAAACGGCAGCGTCTGAAACTGATAATGACAGTTTTGCACCACGAATCTGAGGTACCCTTGATGTGAAGGGCAAATTGGGACATGCAGGTAAGCATCCTTGATGTCCAGGGACACCATAAAGTCCCCTTCTTCCAGATTCGCTATCACTGCTCTGAGTGACTCCATCTTGAACTTGAATTTTTGTATGTACAGGTTCAAAGATTTCAGATTTAGAATAGGTCTTACCGAGCCGTCCGGCTTCGGTACCACAAATAGTGTGGAATAATACCCCTTTCCCTGTTGTAGGAGGGGTACCTTGACTATCACCTGCTGAGAATACAGCTTGTGAATGGCTTCCAATACCGTCGCCCTGTCTGAGGGAGACGTTGGCAGAGCAGACTTTAGGAACCGGCGAGGGGGAGACTTCTCGAATTCCAACCTGTAACCCTGAGATACTACCTGCAGGATCCAGGGGTCCACCTGTGAGTGAGCCCACTGTGCGCTGAAATTCTTGAGTCGACCCCCCACCGCCCCTGAGTCCGCTTGTAAAGCCCCAACGTCATGCTGAGGGCTTTGCAGAAGCCGGGGAGGGCTTCTGCTCCTGGGAGGGAGCTGCTTGGTGCACTCTCTTACCCTTTCCTTTGCCTCGGGGCAGATATGACTGTCCTTTTGCCCGCTTGTTCTTATAGGAACGAAAGGACTGCGGCTGAAAAGACGGTGTCTTTTTCTGTTGGGAGGGGACCTGAGGTAAAAAGGTGGATTTCCCGGCTGTTGCCGTGGCCACCAAATCCGATAGACCGACCCCAAATAATTCCTCCCCTTTATACGGCAATACTTCCATATGCCGTTTGGAATCCGCATCACCTGACCACTGTCGCGTCCATAAACTTCTTCTGGCAGATATGGACATCGCACTTACTCTCGATGCCAGAGTGCAAATATCCCTCTGAGCATCTCGCATATAAAGAAAAGCATCCTTTAATTGCTCTATAGTCAATAAAATACTGTCCCTATCCAGGGTATCAATATTTTCAGTCAGGGAATCCGACCAAACCACCCCAGCACTGCACATCCATGCAGAGGCGATGGCTGGTCGCAGTATAACACCAGTATGAGTGTATATACTTTTCAGGGTAGTTTCCAGCCTCCTATCAGCTGGATCCTTGAGGGCGGCCGTTTCAGGAGACGGTAACGCCACTTGTTTTGATAAGCGTGTGAGTGCCTTATCCACCCTAGGGGGTGTTTCCCATCGCGCCCTAACCTCTTGCGGGAAAGGATATAATGCCAATAACTTCTTTGAAATTAGCAGTTTTCTATCGGGGTTAACCCACGCTTCATCACACACTTCATTCAATTCCTCTGATTCAGGAAAAACTACAGGTAGTTTTTTCAGACCCCACATAATACCCCTTTTTGTGGTACTTGCAGTATCAGAGATATGCAAAGCCTCCTTCATTGCCGTGATCATATAACGTGTGGCCCTACTGGAAAATACGTTTGTTTCTTCACCGTCAACACTAGATTCGGTGTCCGTGTCTGGGTCTGTTTTGTAACGTGCCGACATTATCACGTAATTCCATAAACAAAGCCATCCATTACGGTGTCGACTCCCTAGGGGGTGACATCACCATTACCGGCAATTGCTCCGCCTCCACACCAACATCGTCCTCATACATGTCGACACACACGTACCGACACACAGCAGACACACAGGGAATGCTCTTATCGAAGACAGGACCCCACTAGCCCTTTGGGGAGACAGAGGGAGAGTTTGCCAGCACACACCCAAGCGCTATAAATATATAGGAACAACCCTACAGAAGTGTTGTTTCCTTTATAGCAGCTTAATATAACAATATCGCCAAAAAAGTGCCCCCCCTCTCTGTTTTTTTACCCTGTTTCTGTAGTGCAGTGCAGGGGAGAGTCCTGGGAGCCTTCCTCGCAGCGGAGCTGTGCAGGAAAATGGCGCTGTGTGCTGAGGAGATAGGCCCCGCCCCCTATTTCGGCGGGCTCTTCTCCCGGTGTTTGTGAGACCTGGCAGGGGTTAAATACATCCATATAGCCCCAGGGGCTATATGTGATGTATTTTTAGCCAGAACAAGGTATTATCATTGCTGCCCAGGGCGCCCCCCCCCAGCGCCCTGCACCCTCAGTGACCGCTGGTGTGAAGTGTGCTGACAACAATGGCGCACAGCTGCAGTGCTGTGCGCTACCTCATGAAGACTGAAAAGTCTTCTGCCGCCGGTTTCTGGACCTCTTCACTTTTCGGCATCTGCAAGGGGGTCGGCGGCGCGGCTCCGGGACCGGACTCCATGGCTGGGCCTGTGTTCGATCCCTCTGGAGCTAATGGTGTCCAGTAGCCTAAGAAGCCAATCCATCCTGCACGCAGGTGAGTTCACTTCTTCTCCCCTAAGTCCCTCGTTGCAGTGAGCCTGTTACCAGCAGAACTCACTGAAAATAAAAAACCTAATAACTTTTTCTAAGCAGCTCTTTAGGAGAGCCACCTAGATTGCACCCTGCTCGGACGGGCACAAAAACCTAACTGAGGCTTGGAGGAGGGTCATAGGGGGAGGAGCCAGTGCACACCACCTAGTCCTAAAGCTTTTATTTTTGTGCCCCGTCTCCTGCGGAGCCGCTAATCCCCATGGTCCTGACGGAGTCCCAGCATCCACTAGGACGTCAGAGAAATATATATATATATATATATATATAAAGCAGAGAATACCGGCTCTCCCATCAGCTATATAACCGCGCCGGGTGCCCGCATGGTAGAGTTCAATGTACACAAATGGATGTGCGGCACTCCAGGCAACTTGAATAAAAAGACTTGGGCAGTAGATGAAAGCAACGTTTCAATGCTTTGCCTGAAGACAATGTGTTAAACATTGAAACGTTGCTTTCATCTACTGCCTAAGTCTCTTTATTCAAGTCGCCTGGAGTGCCGCACATCCACGTGTGTGTGTGTGTGTGTGTGTGTGTGTGTGTGTAGTCCTTCTTGCTTGCTGAAGCAAGAAGGACTACAGTCCATTTATTTCTGAGATCAGCACGAGTGCCGCACCATTGTATGAATATCAAGCTATTTCAGTGAGGGCACCGGCGACAGCTAATTCCAAGGCTCACACGGAGTGCCGGACCACAGCCGCTATATATATATATATATATTGTAACACTGTAGGGGTGCAAGGTGCCTTTTCCTGGGGAATATGGCAGCACGCAGCAGCTGAGGAACAACACAAGTCCAGTTTCTGGTACAACTGACCCCGGCCAGTTTTATTGAAACAGAAAATAAAACAAACCCCAAAATAAAAATACCTTGCCTGTCCGGCACTAACTAAACATAAGATGTTCCTAACTGTCACTAAACAAAACACAGAGTTCTTCAGTACATACTGTATAGCTTACTTGCATCAGAAAGCGTGTCTCTCACACACAGATCCTGCAGCCTTCCCAGGCAGTCTGCCCATACTATACAGGTTAGAAGCACTATATCACTCTTACACAGCTGAAACCCTGATTAGCCCTCTGTGAGGCCAAAGACCCGAACTGGGCCCAATGTCTAGAACTCGCCTTATCTCTCTCTCAGAGCCTTTACCCAGCTTTTACAGCAAACTGAAAAGGTTCAGACAAAACAAAAAGCATTTTTCCTAGAAGTTAACATTTTCTAAAACATGTAAGACAAGAACCTGGGACAAATATACCTGCCCTCAAACACTATCCCAGTGTTCTTGTCACATATCCCCCTCCCCTGTTTCGACCTAGGGGCCGGAACACTTGTAGCCCCCAAACAGAAGATGCGAGACAATGCATCTGCGTTGGCCAATTGTGTTCCCGGTCTATGTTCGACAGTAAACTTAAAGTCCTGCAACGCTAGAAACCATCTAGTTACACGAGCATTCTTGCCTCTATTTACATACATCCATTTTAAAGGGGCATGGTCTGTCACTAGTCTGAATTGTCTACCCAAGAGGTAATATCTCAAGGTATCTAGTGCCCACTTAATGGCCAAAGCCTCCTTTTCCACAATGGCATACCTTTTTTCATGCTCATTGAGTTTCCTACTCAAATAAATGATAGGGTGTTCGTCCCCATCTCTGGTTTGGGACAGCACAGCACCTATCCCTACCTCTGAGGCATCTGTCTGTACCACAAATTCTTTTGAAAAATCTGGTGTTATCAACACCGGTTGTGAACACAAAGCCACTTTTAACGCTTGGAACGCCTTTTCTGCATCAGGGTTCCATTTCACCACATTTGACTGCTTCCCTTTGGTAAGGTCTGACAACGGCACCGCTGTGGTCGCAAAATTAGGAATAAACCGTCTATAGTACCCAGTAATTCCCAAAAAAGCCCTTACCTGTTTTTTATTCACTGGACGAGGCCAGTTTTGAATAGCATCAACTTTATTCAATTGGGGCCTAATCAGACCTCTGCCTATGGTGAAGCCCAAGTATTTGACCTCCTCCATTGCGAGGCAGCACTTCTTTGGGTTAGCAGTTAACCCTGCCTCTCTGATTGAGTCCAGTACTGCTTGTACTTTAACCAAATGTGACCCCCAGTCTGTACTGTGAATTACCACATCATCCAAATAGGCAGCTGCATATTTTCTATGGGGCCTCAAAATTTTATCCATCGCCCGTTGAAAGGTTGCTGGAGCCCCATGCAACCCAAAGGGTAACATCTTATACTGGTACAGCCCCTCCGGAACCGAAAAGGCTGTTTTTTCTTTGGCGCTATCAGATAAAGGTATTTGCCAGTAACCTTTGGTCAGGTCCAATGTGGTGAGAAACCTGGCTGTTCCCAGCCTTTCTACAAGCTCATCCACACGGGGCATGGGGTATGCGTCAAACTTGGACACCTCATTTAACTTACGAAAGTCATTACAGAAGCGTATGCTACCGTCGGGCTTCGGGATGAGCACTATGGGACTGGACCACTCACTGTTAGACTCCTCTATGACTCCAAGTTCTAACATGGTTTTAACTTCCTTAGAAATAGCTTCTCGCTGAGCTTCAGGAATCCTATATGGCTTTAAATGAACCCTGACCCCTGGTTCTGTGACAATGTCATGTTTTATTATGGTCGTTCGGCCAGGCAGCTCTGAAAATACCTCCCTATTTTGGATGAGAAATTCTTTAACCTGATTGTTCTGATCAGCTGATAATGTCTCTGACACCTTCACTGCGGGAAGCAACCGGGGTGAAGACACCGAAGGGCAAGGCTCCGCTGACAGAGACAACCTATCTTTCCAGGGTTTGATTAAGTTAACATGGTAGATCTGTTCGGGTTTTCTCTTTCCCGGCTGGTATACTTTGTAATTAACCTCATTCACTTTTTCCCTAATCTCAAATGGACCCTGCCATTTAGCTAGGAATTTGCTTTCCACAGTGGGTACTAAAACAAGAACTCTATCTCCAGGAGCAAATTCCCGTATCTTGGCACTCCGGTTATAGACCCTCTGTTGAGCACTTTGGGCCTGTTCCATGTGCTCTCTGACAACAGGTACCACGGCTGCAATCCTATCCTGCATTTGTGTTACATGCTCAATAACGCTTCTATAAGGAGTGGGCTGTCCTTCCCACGTCTCTTTGGCAACATCCAACAGCCCTCTGGGGTGTCTACCATACAACAAATCAAATGGAGAAAACCCCGTAGAGGACTGAGGAACTTCTCTGATGGCCATTAACAAGTAGGGCAACAAACAATCCCAGTTTTTCCCATCTCTCTCAACAACCTTTTTTAACATACTTTTTAATGTTTTATTAAACCTTTCCACCAACCCGTCAGTTTGGGGATGGTAGATGGACGTCCTGAGGTGAGTGACCTTAAATAACTTGCATAATTCTTTCATGATCCTTGACATAAATGGAGTACCTTGGTCAGTCAAAATTTCTTTTGGTATTCCCACTCTACTAAATACCTGCACCAGCTCCCTAGCTATCGCCTTGGTTGTGATAGTGCGTAAAGGGACAGCCTCAGGATATCGAGTGGCATAGTCCATAATTACCAGGATATACTGATGGCCCCGAGCAGACTTTAACAAGGGCCCCACGAGATCCATGGCTATTCTGTCAAACGGGACCTCTATAATAGGCATGGGAACTAGTGGGCTCCTGAAATGGGGTCTAGGGGCATGATACTGGCATTCAGGACAGGAAGAACAATATTCAGACACTTCTTTATAAACCCCTGGCCAAAAGAACCTTTGTAAAACTCTTTCAGTGGTTTTTTCTGCCCCTAAATGTCCTGCGGTAACGTGACTATGAGCTAAATCTAGTACCGTTCTCCGATAAGGCTGGGGAACTACCAGCTGTTCCACCACATCCTCACCCCTTTTGACAATGTGGTACAAGAGCTCATTACAGATGGCCATGTGGGGATACGTAACCCTGTCACCTGGTACCACAGGTTCCCCATTAACAATCTTAACATTCTCTCTAGCCTTTATTAAGGTAGGATCCTTTAACTGTTCAGACGCAAACAGATCCTTCTTTACCTCCAGGTCAGGCACGCTTTCAGTTCTAACTACTATGTCTCTGTTCCCGGCAACAGGGTCCTCACTGGACTCCCCATCTGTCACTTCCCCAGCCAAACTAGCAAAAGGCAAAGGGCCAGAAAGTTCCGAAGACCCACGTACATCCAAAAAATCACCGGTATTATCAACTGGCTTTTTACTTCTCACATCTGTTGATAACCGTGATTCCTACAGTTTCCAAAAATGAGGAAAATCCCTCCCTATTATGGCCTCATGCACCAAGGTAGGGACCAGTCCCACTTTAACCATTGCTGACCCACAACAAGTTTCTATATTCACCTCAGCAGTGGCATAATATTGGGTATCCCCATGTATGCAAGTTACCCCAATAGGTATTTGCTGGACCTTTAAGGGGTTCACTAACCCAGCTTTCACGAGGGTAACTAAACTTCCTGAATCTAGCAAGGCCTCTACCCGGTTACCTTCTAAGAACACATCACACATTTGTTTTTCCAGCTCAGGTGAAGGTACCACAGTACAGGCTAACCTAGCAAAGAAAGACATTCTGCGACATTCAAAGGCAGCATCACATTGCATGGGTTCTTGCGTGACTGGGCAATTGGCAATAACATGACCTGGCATACCACACCTAAAACATTTAACCACACGATTATCAACCCATTTGGGCAGCATAGACCGTTCTAGCCCCATTGGCCTGTTTCCAGGGCCAGTGTTTACAGTCTCTCCAGCCTTGCGTTCTCTTAACCGCCCAGCAACGTTTTCCCACGGAACAGTCTTACCAGTCTTTACTGAAGGGCGCTGTCGAGGATCTATGGGTTGCTGGGTGGTCATCAGTAGTTCCTCTGCTGCCAAATACCTCTCTACCATGTCCACTAATTGGTCAGCAGTACCCGGGTTTCCATGGCTCACCCACTTGCGCAGGACCATGGGCAAAGATCTCAAGTAGCGGTCCATGACGACTCTTTCCACCATCTGGGGACGAGTTAATGTCTCTGGCTGCAGCCATTTTTTTGTTAGCTGAATAAGGTCGTGCATCTGGGAGCGCGGAGGCTTCTCCATGGCGTACAGCCAACGGTGCACCCGTTGTGCTCGTACTGACAGCGTGACTCCCAGGCGGGTCAGGATCTCAGTCTTTAGTTTATCATAGTCCCGAGCCTCAGCAGGGCTTAAATCAAAGTAAGCTTTTTGGGGCTCACCTGACAGGAAAGGTGCCAGCAGACTGGCCCACTGTGCTTTCGGCCAGTTCTCACGCTCGGCAGTCCTTTCAAACGTGGTCAGATAGGCCTCCACATCATCAGCCTCTGTCATTTTCTGCAGGAAGTGACTGGCTCGTATAGAACTAGAGCTGGTTGGAGCACTGACGGCCACATCTCCAACCCGAGCTGCAAGTCTCTGCACCACTTCTGCTAAGGCCTCTCTATCCTGACGCTGTAGTCTCCAATTTTCCTCCATTGCCACCTGCTGCTGTCGGTTGGCCTCCTGCTGAGCCGCTGTAGCTTGCAGCAAGGCTTTAAGCAGATCCTCCATGTCAACAGATTTTTCAGGCGGCTTTGCAGCTGCTTTCACCCAGGACATATATCAAACCCTCAGGGGTGAGTCTCAGTAACTTCACACTGGGCTGTATCTGCATAAACCACCGTTTTCTGCAGGCCTCACAAAGCTGCTGCTTTCACTTATGCGCAGAACGGCCTGCTCGCATTCTCCACCAAGTTGTAACACTGTAGGGGTGCAAGGTGCCTTTTCCTGGGGAATATGGCAGCACGCAGCAGCTGAGGAACACCACAAGTCCAGTTTCTGGTACAACTGACCCCGGCCAGTTTTATTGAAACAGAAAATAAAACAAACCCCAAAATAAAAATACCTTGCCTGTCCGGCACTAACTAAACATAAGATGTTCCTAACTGTCACTAAACAAAACACAGAGTTCTTCAGTACATACTGTATAGCTTACTTGCATCAGAAAGCGTGTCTCTCACACACAGATCCTGCAGCCTTCCCAGGCAGTCTGCCCATACTAATCAGGTTAGAAGCACTATATCACTCTTACACAGCTGAAACCCTGATTAGCCCTCTGTGAGGCCAAAGACCCGAACTGGGCCCAATGTCTAGAACTCGCCTTATCTCTCTCTCAGAGCCTTTACCCAGCTTTTACAGCAAACTGAAAAGGTTCAGACAAAACAAAAAGCATTTTTCCTAGAAGTTAACATTTTCTAAAACATGTAAGACAAGAACCTGGGACAAATATACCTGCCCTCAAACACTATCCCAGTGTTCTTGTCACATATATATATATATATATATATATATATAGAGATATAGAGAGAGAGAGAGAGAGAGAGAGATACATATATATATATATACACACACACACACACACATACATACACACATACATACACACGTACGTTGAGTATCCCATATCCAAAATGCTTGGGACCAGAAGTATTCTGGATATCGTATTTTTCTGTATTTTGGACCAATTGCATACCATAATGAGATATCATGGCGATGAGACCTAAGTCTATGCACAAAATGCATTTATGTTTCATATACACCTTATACACACAGCCTGAAGGTAAATTTAGCCAATATTTTTAATAACTTTGTGCATTAAACAAAGTGTGTGTACATTCACACAAAATTCATTTATGTTTCGTATATACCTTAACCACACAGCCTGAAAGTCACTTAATACAATATTTTTTTTTTATAACTGTGTATTAAAACGAGTTTTATGGTAAGAACTTACCCTGGTTAAAACTCTTTCTGCGAGGTACACTGGGCACCACAAGTCTGGACAATGGGGTGTAGAGTAGGATCTTGATCTGAGGCACCAACAGGCTCAACGCTTTGACTGTTCCCAGAATGCACAGCGCCGCCTCCTCTATAACCCCACCTCCCAGCACAGGAGCTCAGATTAGTTTACCAGCCCAATGCAGTAGCAGGAAAAGAGACTACAACGGTTAGTAGCCACATACACCACGCTCTCACGACGAGAAGTGTCAGCGGCTAATGCCATATCAACCCAAAGAAGCTAAGTGCGTCAGGGTAGGCGCCTTGTGGAGCCCAGTGTACCTCGCAGAAAAAGTTTTAACAAGGGCAAGTTCTCATCATAAAACTAGTTTTCTGCTGCGGGGTACACTGGGCTCCACAAGTCTGGACAATGGGGATGTCCTAAAGCAGTTACTTATGGGAGGGGACGAACTGTAGCGGGCACAAGAACCCGGCGTCCAAAGGAAGCATCCTGGGAAGCGGCAGTATCGAAGGCATAGAACCTAATGAACGTGTTCCCGGAGGACCACGTAGCCGCCTTGCACAATTGGTCAAGAGTCGCACCACGTTGGGCCGCCCAAGAAGGTCCAACAGACCGAGTAGAATGGGCCGTAATGTAAACAGGAGCTGACAGACCAACCTTCACATAAGCATGCGCAATCACCATTCTAATCCACCTGGCCAGGGTCTGCTTGTGAGCAGGCCAGCCACGTTTGTGAAATCGAAACAAAACAAAGAGAGAGAATCAGACTTTCGAATAGAAGCAGTTCTCTTCACATAGATACGGAGAGCCCGTACCACATCCAAAGACCGCTCTGTGGGAGACAAATCAGGAGAAACAAAAGCTGGAACCACAATCTCCTGATTAAGGTGGAACGAAGAAACCACCTTAGGTAAATATCCGGGACGAGTCCTAAGAACCGCCCGGTCACGGTGAAAAATCAGATATGGGGAACTACAAGACAAGGCACCCAAATCCGACACTCTTCTAACAGAGGCAATAGCCAGCAAGACCACCACCTTAAGGGAAAGCCACTTAAGGTCAGCTTTAACCAAGAGGTTCAAATGGAGGCTTCTGTAATGCCTCCAAAACCACCGACAAGTCCCAAGGAGCCACAGGCGGGACATAGGGAGGTTGGATACGCAACACACCCTGAGTGAAAGTATGAACATCAGGTAAAGTCGCAATTTTTCTCTAAAACTGCACCGACAAGGCAGAAATATGAACCTTGAGGGAAGCCAAACGCAGGTCTAAATCTAGGACCTGCTGTAGAAAAGCCAAAAAAGTTTGGCTGTACTAAACTTGGAAGCGTCATAATGGTTAGATGCACACCAAACAAAATAGGAATGCCAGACCCGATGGTAAATCCGAGCAGAGGCCGGTTTTCGGGCCCGCAACATAGTTTTAATGACCTCTTCAGAAAAACCCTTGGCTCTTAAGACGGAAGCTTCAAGAGCCACGCCGTCAAAGACAGCCGGGCTAGGTCCTGGTAGACACAGGGGCCCTGAACGAGGAGGTCTGGGCGTTGTGGAAGTAGAAGTGGACACTCTGACGATATGCCTTGCAGGTCTGAGAACCAGTGCCGTCTGGGCCACGCCGGAGCTATGAGAAGCAGATTTTTCCTTTTTCTTGCTTGAACTTTCGAATTACCCTGAGCAGGAGTGACACCGGAGGAAACACACGGCAGCAGAAACCTCCACGGCACTGCCAGCGCATCCACGAATGCTGCTTGAGAATCCCTTGTCCCTGCTCCGAAGACCGGAACCTTGTGATTGTGTGGAGACGCCATCAGATCCACATCTGGAAGACCCCACCTTTCCACAAAGAGTTGAAACACTTCTGGATGGAGGCCCCACTCGCCGGCATGCACGTCCTGACGACTGAGAAAGTCCGCTTCCCAATTCAGGACTCCCGGAATGAATATTGCAGATTAGGCCGGTAGATGGCGTTCTGCCCAACGTAGAATCCGTGAGGCTTCCTTCATTGCCAAACGGCTTCGAGTGCCGCCTTGATGATTTATGTAAGCCACTGTGGTGGCGTTGTCCGACTGTACTTGAACAGGATGGTTCTGAATCAAATCCTGGGCTAGGTTCAACGCATTGAAGACCGCCCGCAATTCCAGAATGTTGATCGAGAGGAGAGATTCCTCCTTGGTCCACCGACCCTGCAAGGAGTGCTGCTCCAGCACCGCGCCCCAACCTCAGACTGGCATCTGTCGTCAACAGGACCCAGTTGGATATCCAGAAGGGACGGCCTCTGCACAATTGTCGGTCCAGGAGCCACCAGAGCAGCGACAGACGGACATCCGGAGTCAAAGAGATCATGTGAGACCTGTTCCGGTGAGGCAGGCCGTCCCACTTGGCCAGAATCAGCTTCTGGAGGGGGCGAGAATGGAATTGAGCATACTCCACCATGTCGAATGTTGACACCATGAGGCCCAGCACCTGCATTGCCAAAAGTATCGACACTTGCGGACGAGAAAGGAAGCAACGAATCCTGTCCTGAAGTTTCAGGACTTTCTCCTGAGACAAGAACAACCTCTGGTTGTGAGTGTCCAACAGCGCTCCCAGATGCACCATGCTCTGAGCAGGGACCAGGGAGGATTTCTTCCAGTTGATGAGCCACCCGTTGGCTTGTAGAAACCGGACCGTCATATCCAGATGACGCAGGAGAAGATCTGCGGAATTTGCCAGGATTAACAAGTCGTCCAGATACGGCAGTATCCGGACCACTTGACGGCGGAGTACCACCGTCATCGCCGACATAACTCAAGACTCGCTGAGCCGTTGTCAAACCAAAAAGTAACGCCCAAAACTGTTAATGGAGGTTGCCAATAGCGAACCTCAGGTATGGTTGATGTGACACTGCTATAGGAATATGCAGGTAAGCATTCTGTATGTCCAGGGAGACCATGTAGTCCCCAGGCTCCAAGGCCAGAACTATAGAGCGAAGGGTTTGAATACGGAACTTGGAAACCTTCAAAAATTTGTTCAGTGCCTTGAGGTTGAGAATGGGCCGGGAAGACCCATTCGGTTTCGGGACTAGAAACAGCGGAGAATAGTACCCCCGGCCCCTCTGAGCAAGAGGCACCTGTACTACGACTCCTGTATCCAGGAGGGTCTGTACCACCGAATGCAGAGTGTTTGCCTTGTCTGGTCCGACGGGACGTCTGTCTGGAAAAATCGATGAGGGGGTCGGTTTTTGAAGGCTATGGCGTAACCTCGAGTGACGACTTCCCGTACCCAGGCATCTGAAGTGGTCTTCAACCATTCCTGGGTATACCCTAGAAGCCGGCCCCCACCCTGGGATCCCCCAGAGGGAGGCCCGCCCCGTCATGCGGCAGGCTTATCGGTCTTGGCTGCTGGCTGACGGGCAGCCCAGGCTCTTTTGGGCTTCGGCTTACCAGATTTGGAAGTGCGGGCCTGCTTATGGTATGCCTGACCTTTTGCTTTACCTGAAGGACGAAAGGGGCGAAAGGACGTGCCTTTGGCCTTCGACACAGAAGGAGCTGTATTAGGCTGCCAGTTTTGGCAGTAGCCAAGTCAGCCACTATCTTATTTAAGTCCTCCCCAAACATAATATCCCCCTTGAAAGGGAGTACCTCCAGGGTTTTTCTAGAGTCCAGATCCACAGATCAGGATCTCAGCCACAATATCCTACGAGCCAGGACTGACGTAGTAAAGGCCTTGGGTGCTAGGATACCGGCATCAGAAGCCGCCTCTTTAATATAGTGAGAAGCTGTGACAATATATGACAAGCATTGTCTGGCATGGTCAGAGGAGATTTCAGCCTCTAACTTCAAGGCCCATGCTTCAATAGCCTCTGCCGCCCATGTAGCTGCAATAGTGGGCCTTTGTGCAGCACCCGTGAGGGTGTAAATAGCTTTTAGACAACCCTCGACACGTTTATCCGCAGGCTCTTTTTGAGACGTGACGGTAGTGACAGGTAGAGCTGAGGAAACCACCATCCTAGCCACATGCGAGTCCACTGGAGGAGGCGTTTCCCAATTCTTAGACCGCTCTGGCGCGAGGGGATAGCGAGCCAGCATCTTCTTTTGAGGCACAAACTTTGTACCCGGGCTTTGCCAGGGTTCCTGACGTATATCCACTAGGTGGTCAGAGTGAGGTAAAACTTGTTTAATCACCTTCTGACGCTTGAACCTATCTGGTTTCTTAGGAGGAACGGATGGATCGGGGTCATCCGTAATCTGCAGAATTAAATTAATAGCCTCCAAAAGATCAGGAACATCCACATGTGAACTACCCTCCCCATCAGCCGTATCGGAGTCAGAACCTGTGGGGTCAGTGTATGTGCTGTCTTCATCAGACGAGGTGTCAGTGACAGCAGTGGATTGTGAGGAGACGAGCGCTCGCTTAGAGGACCTCTTGGACCCAGGCGAGCGTTGGTCAGACTTTTTAGTAGTCAGAGACTGGTTCAACTTCTTTAATTGAGCAGATAAATCGTCCGCCCACGGCGGGTTAGCTGCAGGGACCACATACGGTTGTACCGGCATTGGGGGTCCCATAGGGGGTGTTAGTTTATGAACTAGCATATGCAGAAGCGTAGAAAAAGCGGCCCACAGAGGGTCAGTATGTGCCTTTGTTGCCACAGTCCCACTGGGGGGCAAGGAGCCCCCAGAACCAGAGCCCACAGCTGCTATATTCTCCCCGTCAGTGCCTGTGGCTTCAGCAACACCAGCAGTGTGTTCCTCCCCAGAACCGTTACCCTCAGAAGCAGACATGATATAACTTGTAGTATGAGGTAACACAGTACAATTATTAGCAGCACTATATCCCTAAACCCAAACCCCTGCGCAGTGTAGTCAGCACCAGCAGACATAAAGGAGAGATATGGTGACTAAATCACAGAGAAAAATACGTAATACAGTATATCTTTGTGAAAATCCTATATTAAATAACACCTGATGCACCAAGCCCCCTCAGGTTATAGAATATAGGGATAGCAAGTTGAGTGAAAGACACGAGATGGACACCACTCAGCTATCAATGCACACACAAATAGTCACAGTTTGTACAATGCAGAGGTTATTACAGACAATAATACTGCACTGGACTAGCTTATATATATAGCTATATAGTCAATAGATATAACACTACACAGTAAGAAACTGGATGTATATCACAGGGTAATTGTACTATAAACCCCTGACTAAATGCACTCTTTCTTACTAACACTGACTAAAAAAGCAGGTAGAATACTTAAGGGTCATGTAAAGTCACAGCACTGACAACCAGGCGGCTTTACATAGGAGGATTTGCCCAAGCAGTCCCAGGAACAGTGAGCTGAGAGAAATGGCGCCCAGACACTGACAGGGAGTGAGGAAAGACAGAGATGCAGCACCAGGGCGGGAACACTTGCTGGAAATGGTGCCCTGGGGCTTTAGGTCTAAGCTTTATACCCCTTGCTGGCAAAACCACCGGGTACTGTGGGCGATATTAAAATCTGTTTTAAGAGAAAACCTGACCTGTGCCCATGCCCTGGTGATCTAGTGGGATCGCCTGTATCCAGAGTGTCCACCGCCAGCGCGCGCGGCCCGCCTCCCACTGACCGCGCCGGATTGCGATAAAGACCGGGTCCCGCGAGCGGGACCCACTTACCACCTCCCGAAGTGCGGGCACGCGATCCTGGAAAGCCCCAACCGTGTGTGCCTAACGTGAAGTAAACCGGAGCCTCCGCTGTAGGTACCCGGCAACCAGGGCTCGGGAGTGTACAGCACCGCTGGGGAGAGCTGGAGCTGCAGCAGTGGATGTCACAAGACATTTACCCCTGCTGCTGCCCTTGAAGTCTTCACTTTTTACCTCATAAAAAGCTCTTCTTAGGGCTGCCTGGAGCAGCCCCTCTGTTAAGTGCCTGCTACTGCAGCACCAACTACAAAACTAAGATCATGTGCAGGGAGGCGGGGTGATATAGGAGGCGGCGCTATGCATTCTGGGAACAGTCAAAGCTTTGAGCCTGTTGGTGCCTCGGATCAAGATCCTACTCTACACCCCATTGTCCAGACTTGTGGAGCCCAATGTACCCCTCAGCAGAAATAAACTTTGTGTACACTGAGCCATCAGAAAACAAAGATTTCACTATCTCACTTAAAAAATTCCATATTTCGGAGTATTCCGTATATAGATATGGATATGGATATAGATATATATATGTATTTATTATCACTCACTTTTCCCATGTAATGAATAAAAGATACCAGCACTCACTTTTGGAGATGAAAAATGATTATTTAATCTTCATAAAGATTCCACTGCATATGGACCGGTCGGGCTGTGGCTGTCGGTCTATAGGCAATGAAATCTTTATGAAGATTAAATAGTCGTTACTCATCTCCAAAAGTAAGTGCTGGTATCATTTTTTTTTTTTTCATTACCTGGGGAAAGTGAGTGTTAATATAAAACCTTTTTTGACCTTGCACACCATTCTTTTGTTTTTTGTTTGTTTCATCTCTCACTGAGTGCTGTCTTTTCCATCTCTCTCTCAATGTGTGTGTATATATGTATATATGTGTATATATATATATATATATATATATATATATATATATAGAGAGAGAGAGAGAGAGGGAGAGAGAGGGAGAGAGAGGGAGGGAGAGGGAGGGAGAGAGAGGGAGAGAGAGGGAGAGAGAGAGAGAGGGAGAGAGTGGGAGAGAGTGGGGGGAACGGTGATCGGACATCACAAGTCGTGGCTTTACATTTCTCTGGTGGCTACTAATCTGGACAACCACTGGGTGTACACTGTGGAGTTGAGGGCTGTAGGATTTTACAATCAGAAGGTATTGGTTGCACTGCAGATACTGTGGGAAGATAAAAAGGTAAAAGGATGCAGGGAAGCTAAGTATCAGATGAGATCATGTCAGGGGAAGCCTTGCCTGTCCTGGTTGCATCTGATTAAGAGCTGTTGGGAAAAAATGTCAGACATTCCTTATCTGTGGCATACCCCACCTCCCACTGTAAAAATGTCCTACTGAAAAAGGCGACAGGTACAGTACCCCTTTATATAGTGCCACTCTTGGCTCAATATTGCTCTAAGTCCATACGTTGATGCATAAGTAAACAGCACCTGAGAAAAGTTTTGAGCAGTTTTATCAGTACTGGAGATTATACCTGAGCAGTTTGCAGCGACTGGAATGCCAACTCACAAGCAGGTGTCCAGTGAACTACTTAGGGAGTTTCTTCTTAGGTCTGTAGGAATCTGGCCACCGAACTAAAGTCAGGGACATTTGTAAGTCGATCATACAATGTACTGTTCCAATGCCCTTTAAACGCTGGCAACAGCACCCGATCTTGCACCTTTCGTGGCCTAATTTCGGGCTGAATTCGCACCAAAATGCCCAGAGCCCTATGGGCAGCGAGAACTTTTGTGCGAATTCAGGCTGCCGTAAAGTGCGCCCACGCCCGCAAAATAATTGAGGCTAATAAGATCGGCCCCTTAGTCTGTAATAAATTGTGAACTCTAAGAAAGCCAGGACGTGTCTCTGGGTTGTGAGCTGGTGCTAGTTTTGGATTGCCAAACACAATGAACAAGTACTGTACTTTGTGGACATACCATTTAGCACTTGTATGCCCTGATGGGTCAGATTTGTCTACTGAATCCTTTCTAACACAAGCCATAACTACTAGCAGTAACACTTCTCCTGCAACTCAATATAGATATCGACCTATATCTAACTTGAATAGTTTGTCAATTTCTATCAATACATTGTGTTCTCATTATCATGCCAATATAATACTAATAGTAAAGCACTGATAGTACATATCACTTTTCTTTTTTTAAGAGACAAATGTAAAATGGTACAAAATGAGAGCTAAAATAAGAATTTACTCACCGGTAATTCTATTTCTCGTAGTCCGTAGTGGATGCTGGGTACTCCGTAAGGACCATGGGGTATAGACGGGCTCCGCAGGAGACTGGGCACTCTTAAAAGAAAGATTAGGTACTATATGTGGTGTGTACTGGCTCCTCCCTCTATGCCCCTCCTCCAGACCTCAGTTAGGGAAACTGTGCCCGGAAGAGCTGACATTACTAGGAAAGGATTTGGAATCCAGGGTAAGACTCATACCAGCCACACCAATCACACCGTACAACTCGTGATAACTATACCCAGTTAACAGTATGAACAATAACTGAGCCTCTCTCAACAGATGGCTCATACAAGAACCCTTTAGTTAAGCAATAACTATATACATGTATTGCAGAGAGTCCGCACTTGGGACGGGCTCCCAGCATCCACTACGGACAACGAGAAATAGAATTACCGGTGAGTAAATTCTTATTTTCTCTGACGTCCTAGTGGATGCTGGGTACTCCGTAAGGACCATGGGGATTATACCAAAGCTCCCAAACGGGCGGGAGAGTGCGGATGACTCTGCAGCACCGAATGAGCAAACTCAAGGTCCTCCTCAGCCAGGGTATCAAACTTGTAGAATTTTGTAAAAGTGTTTGAACCTGACCAAGTAGCAGCTCGGCAAAGTTGTAAAGCCGAGACCCCTCGGGCAGCCGCCCAAGAAGAGCCCACCTTCCTCGTGGAATGGGCTTTTACTAATTTAGGATGCGGCAGTCCAGTCGCAGAATGTGCAAGCTGAATCGTGCTACAGATCCAGCGAGCAATAGTCTGCTTTGAAGCAGGAGCACCCAGCTTGTTGGGTGCATACAGGATAAATAGCGAGTCAGTTTTTCTGACTCTAGCCATCCTGGAAACATAAAGTTTCAGGGCCCGAACTACGTCCAGCAACTTGGAATCCTCCAAGTCCCTAGTAGCCGCAGGCACCACAATAGGTTGGTTCAAATGAAATGATCATACCACCTTAGGGAGAAATTGGGGACGAGTCCTCCATTCTGCCCTTTCCATATGGAAGATCAGATATGGGCTTTTACATGACAAAGCCGCCAATTCTGACACACGCCTAGTCCAAGCTAAAGCCAAAAGCATGACCACTTTCCACGTGAGATATTTTAGCTCCACGGTCTTAAGTGGCTCAAACCAGTGGGATTTTAGGAATCCAACACACGTTAAGATCCCAAGGTGCCACTGGAGGCACAAAAGGGGCTGAATATGCAGCACCCCTGTAACAACGTCCGAACTTCAGGCAGTGAAGCCAGTTCTTTTTGAGAGAAAAAAGGGATAGGGCCGAAATCTTGGCCTTTATGGATCCTAATTTTAGGCCCATAGTCACTCCTGACTGTAGGAAGTGCAGGAATCGACCCCCCTGGAATTCCTCTGTAGGGCCTTCCCGGCCACACACCAAGCAACCTATTTTCGCCATATACAGTGAAAAAGTCTTGCTGTCACGTCTTTCCTAGCCTTTACCAGCGTAGGAATAACTGCATCCGGAATGCCCTTTTCCGCTAGGATCCGGTGTTCAACCGCCATGCCGTCCAACGCAGCCGCGGTAAGTCTTGAATCAGACAGGGTCCCTGTTGCAACATGTCCTGACTGAGAGGCAGAGGCCATGGGTCCTCTGAGAGCATTTCTTGCAGTTCCGGGTACCGAGTCCTTCTTGGCCAATCCGGAGCAAAGAATATGGTTCACACTCCTCCGTTTATTACAATTCTCAGCCCTTGGGTCTGAGAGGAAGAGGAGGGAATATATAGACCGACTGGAACACCCACGATGTTACTAGTGCGACCACAGCTATCGCCTGAGAGTCCCTTGACCCAGCGTAAAACCTTTTTTATCTTTTTATTGAGGTGGGACGCCATGTAGTCCACCTGAGGCAGTTTTCATCAATTTGCAAAACTGCGTGAAGACTTCCTGATGAAGTCACCACTTTCCCGGGTGGAGGTCGTGTCCACTCCCGGAATGAACACTGCTGACAGTGCGCTTACTTGATTCTCCGCCCAGCGAAGAATTCTGGTGGCTTCTACCCTCGCCACCCTGCTCCTTGTGCCGCCCTGGCGGTTTACATGAGCCCCTGCGGTCTGACTGGATCAGAACCGGTTGGTCGCGAAGCAGGCACTCCGCTTGACTTAGGGCGTTGTATATGGCCCTTAGTTCCAAGATATTGATGTGAAGGCAAGTCTGTTGGCTTGACCACAAACCTTGGAATTTTCTTCCCTGTGTAACTGCCCCCCACCCTCGGAGGCTTGCATCCGTGGTCACCAGGACCCAGTCCTGAAAGCCGAATCTGCGGCCCTCGAGAAGGTGAGCACTCCGCAGCCACCACAGGAGAGAGACCCTGGCCCTGGGGGATAGGGTGATTAACCGATGCATCTGAAGATGTGATCCGGACCACTTGTCCAGTAAGTTCCATTGTCCTTGCATGGAACCAGCCGAAGGGGATGGCCTCGTATGACGCCATCATCCTTCCCAGGACTCGAGTGCAGTGATGCACTGACACCTGTTTTGGTTTTCAATGGATTCCTGACCAGTGTCATGAGCTCCTGAGCTCTCTCTATCGGGAGATAAACCCTCTTCTGGTCTGTGTCTAGGATCATACCTAGGCGAGGCAGATGAGCTGTAGGAACCAACTGCGACTTCGGAATATATAGAATCCAGTCGTGTTGCCGTTTCACTTCCAGAGAAGGTGATACGCTGTCCAGCAAATGCTCTCTTGATCTCGCTTTTATGAGGAGATCATCCAAGTATGTGATAATAGTGACACCTTTCTTCCGCAGGAGCACCATCATATCCGCCATTACCTTGGTGAAATTGGTAATGACAATCCCGTACCGCAATTCTGAGGTACGCCTGATGAGGTGGATAAATGGGGACACGAAGGTATGCTTCCCTTATGTCCCGATTCATTTCAGGCTTGCAATGACCGCTCTTAGCGATTCCATCTTGAACCTGAACCTTTTCAGGTATATGTTCAGGGATTTTACTACAATATGGGTCTAACCGAACCGTCTGGTTTCGGGATTATAACATGGTCGAATAATAACACCCTCTTGTTGAAGGAGGGGACAGTTGACCACCACCTGTTGAAGATACAATTTACGAATTGCAGTTAACACTGGCTCCCTCTCTTGGGGGGAAGCCCGCCGGGTCCTCGGTGAGGGGGCATCTTTTCACAGTCCAGCCTGTATCCCTGCGATACAATTTTTATTGCCCAGGGATCTAACAGGGAGTGAACCCACTTGTGGCTGAACTTACGAAGGCGTGTCCCCACCGGGCCTAGCTCCGCTTGTGGAGCCCCAGCGACATGCGGTGGATTTTTGTAGAGGCCGGGGAGGACTTCTGTTCCTGGGGACTAGCTGTGTTGTACAGCTTCTTTCCTCTGCCCCCGGCTCTGACAAGAAAGGACGCACCTCGGACTTTCTTATTTCTTTATTTGAAAAGCTGCATTTAATAATGTCGTGCTTTCCTAGGCTGTGCAGGAATATAAGGCAAAATATCAGAATTACCAGCTATAGCTGTGGAGACCAGGCCCGAGAACCTTTCTCCACACAATCCTCAGCCTTCCATATGCCTCTTAAGTCGGCATCATCTGTCCAATGTATATTCTACAGGACTTGTCTCTAGGACCCAGTATACTTATGTCCCTTTGGGCATGCTTTATAATTATATATCTATCACTTAAGACAGCATCTTAAAATATTTATATGCATACTAGGGTCTCAACCTCTGCTGATAAGGTACCTGTCCACGCTGCCACAGCGCTATAAACCCATGCGACACAATCGCCGGTCTGGGTAGTATACTAGAATGTGCACACTATCTGCCGGATCCCTGAGAATAGCTAGTGCAAACAGGACACCCAAGGGGAAGATTCTCAACACATCCTGGCCCTAGTGGGGAAAGGATACAGCCTGAGAATTCTCTTGTGGGAAGCTGCAGTCTCTTGTCTGGAGATTCACGCTCTTTTTCCTCATGAGAGGAGGGAAATTTACCTCAGCATTCTTCCCCTTAACATGTGTACTCTCGTGTCAGGGACAGATGAGTCATCAGTGATATGCAAATCATCTTTTATTCCAATAATCATATATTGAATATCTTTTAGCCCTCTTGGCTGTAACTTTGCATTATCGTAGTCGACAGTGGAGTTAAACTCCGTGTCGATACTTTGTTATTTTGGATAGTGAACATAGAGAGACTCTGAAGGACTGACATAGGGACAGACATGGGTAGATTTCCTGTCTGTTCCCTAACCTTTTGTGCAATAATTTTACCTCAGCACTTACACATATCCAAACAGGTGTCGGCGTTGTCGACGGAGACGCCCTCCCACACACATATCCGCTCTATCACCTCCTTAGAGGAGCCTTTTACCTCAGACATGTCGACACACGCGTACCGACACACCACACACACAGGGGATGCTCTATTTGAAGACAGTTCCCCCACCAGGCCCTTAGGAGAGACAGAGAGAGAGTATGCCAGCACACACCACAGCGCTATATAATACAGGGATGTACACTATACTGAGTGATTTTTCCCCTATAGCAGCTTATATACACAGTTTTGCGCCTAAATTTATGTGCCCCCCCTCACTTTTTTACCCTTTGTGTACCAGGATACTGCAGGGAAGAGCCTGGGGAGCTTCCTTCCAGCTGAGCTGTGAAGAGAAAATGGCGCCGGTGTGCTGAGGATGAGGAAGAAGGCCCGCCCCCTCAGCGGCGGGCTTCTGTCCTTTTATGTACTTTAATGGCGGGGGTTAATGCACATATACAGTTTATCAGACTGTATTATGTGCTTTTCGCCAAGTAAGGTAATATATTTGCTGCCCAGGGCGCCCCAGCGCCCTGCACCCATCAGTGACCGGAGTGTGTGGTGTGCTAAGGGAGCAATGGCGCACAGCTGCAGTGCTGTGCGCTACCTTAATGAAGACCGGAGTCTTCAGCCGCCGATTTTCAACTTCTCTTCGTTCGTCTGGCTCTGCAAGGGGGACGGCGGCGCGGCTCCGGGACCGGACGACCGAGGACTGGGCCTGTGTTCGATCCCTCTGGAGCTAATGGTGTCCAGTAGCCTTAGAAGCCCAAGCTAGCTGCAAGCAGGTAGGTTCACTTCTCTCCCCTCAGTCCCACGTAGCAGTGAGTCTGTTGCCAGCAGATCTCACTGAAAATAAAAAAAACCTAACAAATACTTTCTTTTCTAGGAAGCTCAGGAGAGCCCCTAGGGTGCATCCAGCTCTGGCCGGGCACAGATACTAACTGAGGTCTGGAGGAGGGGCATAGAGGGAGGAGCCAGTGCACACCAGATATAGTACCTAATCTTTTTTTAAAGAGTGCCCCGTCTCCTGCGGAGCCCGTCTATACCCCATGGTCCTTACGGAGTACCCAGCATCCACTAGGACGTCAGAGAAATAAAGTTTATACATTTTCATTTGTACATAACAAAAGAAAAATTCTACAGTACTTAATAGTAATTAAAGATTATATTATTACCACTGATAATATAAATCTCCTGAGATGTCTATAAATTGGCAAGTGAATCATTTCCTGGACTGGGTTAAAATCTGGATCATTCAAATTTCTGAGAAACCACAAAACTCCTGGTCTTAGGACCTAAAAAAAACAAAAATGAAATTAGTCCCCTACATTATCAACTCAGCAGATACAAATTAACTTTAAGTAGGCTATGTTTTAAAAAAAAAATAATCAAACATACAGTTTTATTGCTATTTAACAATGCATCTAAATTTTTAAATCAAATGAGGGGATGAGGAAGAGAAAGAGGAAATTTTCTACTTCTTACCTCTCTTAGCAGTAGAATGAAAGATGCAAAATAAAACACATAAACCATTCCCACAAGCCAATGAAGAAACATTGTGGTACCAGGTGCAGACTGAAAGCTAAGTTCCCTGTCTTTCAATGTAGCATCAAACATTTCCTGAAAAATACAATCATATAGTACAATGAACTAGGAGGCAGAGAATCTACGTACTTAGGAACTTTACACATTTTGAACTATATATGTTCAAGCTAGAGGATTTAACCTAAGCAACTTTCTATTTTATTTTCCACAGATAATATTGACAAGCAAACACAATGATGATCTTTTTTAACATTCTATGCTATATATAGAACATTTTATAAATTAATGGAATATCTCAAAAGTGCGCAGAAGTGTCTGCAGAATTTACGTGCTGTTCTATAAACATTTACAAATGTTGTGCAGTTGTGTCTGAGACTAGGGGAGTATTGGAACTAAAAGTGGCCCCGCAACATTTTGTAGAAGTGGCACAACATGCCTTGTAGAAATAGCAGCATCACTGGATGGCAGAGTTGCTGTACAGCAGAGATGAAATAAGAGAATGAATAGGGACAATGCAGTGTACTACGTGCGGTGGGCTGCCTGTCATGTGGGAGGTGGGGCCAAATGGCAAACAAAACAGGCCCCACAAACATGTCCGCCTACCAGGAATCTGGTGAGCCCTATGGCCAATCCGCCCCTGGACACACCTTAATATCTTTCCAACAAGCTAACTGGTTGGCTTGTTGGAACAAAAGTTGGTAATGTATGGTAGCAAATGACAATCGATCATTTGCTCTCAAACACCAGTGAATGGACAAAAATGATTATTCCGAAAAAATACTTAAATGAATTGGACTTAACCAACTTGTCTATACAACCATTTTAATCAACTAGGTTGCTCTTTTGAAAGATAATCTTCAGGTGTTTGGCCAGTTCTAGTCGCCCAGAAATTTTTACTAAAATGCCTGCAGTAAGTTTTAAAAGGGATGCCTGTTGGGAAGCATCTGGTAATAGCTTGAGTTACCAAAATATTTAAATTTGTTTATGTTTCATGAGCTAAAGTAATGTCTGCATGAAACTCGCAAGGAAAGAAAATAGATTTTTGTGCTTACCTGTTAAATCTGTTTCTCCGATTCTATGGGGGACACTAGAGATGATGGGGTATAACAGTGCGGGACAGAGTTTGGGTACTACAATGGTTAAAAATCTTCCAGCACAGACTTCTTCCCATCTATTCCCCACCCTTGCCTGCTGACAGTCAGCTTACACTAACAGAGCTGAAAGACAGAGAGAGGAGGAGAGAAGGAGGCAGACCCAACACCCCCCCCCCCCCCCCCCGCCAAGGGTAAGTATAAGCCAACAGGCTCCCCCTCCAAATAAAAAAAAAACCAGGAGTGCCAGAAAGGGCGTCCAGTGTCCCCCAGGTAACCAGAGAAAGTGATTTAACAAGTAAGCACAAGAGTCCAATTTTCGTTTTCCTTCATTGAATGGGAGGGGGGGGGGGGGGGGGGGGGGAGGAGGGGGGTGACGACACTGGAGATGACGGACGAGCTGGAAGGGGACGATCCTGTACAGAACCCTGCAACCGAGACCAGGATCCAAAACGCAAAAAGTGTAAAACCAGTAGAAATGAATATACTGCTGTGGCATTGTCTGAACAAGTCTGAATCGGTTTGCCGTGGAGTATTCCTTTTGCCTGGGTGAGTGCCATGTATATGGCCCGAAGCTCCAGAATGTTGATTAACAGATGACATTCTTCCCTGGACCACTGTCCCTGGAACGGAGTAGTGACGTGTCACAGCTCCCCAGCCCTAAATATTTGTGTTGGTTGTCAACATTTTCCAATCTGTGATCCAAAAGTGGCAACCTTTGTCCAGATGGGACATCTGTAGCTACAAGGCTAGAGACGGACACTTTCTGAGGAAGGACTATTGTCTGAGTTTTTATCGTCTGATGCTGTCCGTTGAATTTGGAGAGGATCAGATGTTGAATGGGTCTCAAATGGAATTGGGTATAATCTACAATGTCGAAAGTCGTGACCATTAATCCCAGAACTTGCATTGCTGTATGGATGGATATTCTCTGTGTAGCAATTTTCTGAACCCTCATCTGTAATGAGGCTATTTTGTTCAGAAAAATTCTCTGAAGACTGGTATCCAACACAGCCCTCAGATGTGTCATCCGCTGTAACGGGACTGAGGAGGCCTTTGCCCAATGTATGAGCCAGTATGTAGGCAGTTTATTGTCAGTTGGAGATGGTGTAACAGAGTTTCCCAAGATTGGGACAGGATCAGCAAGTCGTCCAAATATGTGAAAATCCTTATTCCCTGACGACAAAGGTGAGCTGCCATCACCACCATAATCTTGGTAAATACCCTTGGAGTTTTAGCCAGTCCAAACGGTAAAACCTAAAACTGGAATTGCTGCTGTAGGATAGAAAACCTGAGATAGCACTGATGGGAAGGTGCTATAGTTACATATAGATAAGCATCCTGGATATCCAGGGACACTATGAAATCACCCGGCTCCATTGGCAGTATAATAAACCGAAGGGTTTCCATACGGAACAGAAGAACCCATATATATTTGTAGAGAGTCTGCAGATTGAGAATGGGTCGGTAGGATCAATTTGGCTTCTGAACTAAAAACAGGTTGGAATAGAACCCTCATCCCCTCTGTGCCGTAGCAACCGGCACTATCACTCCTGACTGCAGTAATTTCTGCACTGCATCTTAAAGAGCCAGGACCTTCGACTCCACTGGAAACGGCTGGTACTAAAAAATCTTTAAGGTAGAATCTTCCTGAAAGAATAAGCGTAACCATGAGACACTGCTTTTTGCACCCAGGTATCTGTGGTGGAATTTTTCCAAACCTGTGCAAAAAGAAGAAGTCTGCTCCCCACCCTTGGGTCCCCCAGATGGAGGCACACGTCAAACTGACGGCTTGTCTTCTGGTTTAGAAGCTGGGAGTCTGGTTTTGTCTGGATGAGACTGTTTGCTGTAAGCCTTTCCTTTAGCTTTACCCTGGACTCTAAAGCAAGAAAACTGGGTTTAGCCTTATATGTAGTGGGACACCTTTTTGGAGTATGCTTCAGAAACAAGAAAATAATAGGATTTTGGTACCTACCGGTAAATCCTTTTCTCGTAGTCCGTAGAGGATGCTGGGGTCCACATTAGTACCGTGGGGTATAGACGGGTCCACTTGGCACTTTAAGAGTTTGAGAGTGTGGGCTGGCTCCTCCCTCTATGACCCTTCTTCCATACTCAATCTAGAAACTGTGTCCGAGGAAACGGACATCTTCGAGAGAAGGATTATACACAGAAAGTGGTGAGATTCATACCAGCTCACACATACAAGGTACGTCAAGCAAACGAAGCTTGAACACTCAGCAACTGCTGAAACATTACTTATTAAGTAACAATGCAGTACTCAACTAAAACTAAGTTGTACTGAACCAAATAACGTTTGCAGGAAAACGAAGCGCTGGGCATCCTCTACGGACTACGAGAAAAGGATTTACCGGTAGGTACCAAAATCTTATTTTCTCTCATGTCCTAGAGGATGCTGGGGTCCACATTAGTACCATGGGGATGTACCAAAGCTCCCAGAACGGGAGGGAGACCGCCGCAGAGGCTCCTGCAGAACTGATTGACAACTTCAGATCATCAGAGGCCAAAGTATCGAACTTGTAAAACTTTGCAAACGTGTTCGACCCCGACCAAGTTGCAGCTCGGCAAAGTTGCACTGCCGAGACACCGCGGACAGCCGCCCAGGAAGACCACACCTTACGAGTAGAGTGGGCCTTAACAGATTTTGGACACGGCAGTCCTGCCGTAGAATAAGCGTGCTGGATAGTGAACCTAATCCAGCAAGAAAAAGTCACCCAATATTCTTGGGATCATATAGGACAACAGAGAGTCCGACTTTCTGTGACGAGAAGTTCTCTTCACGTCTATCTTCAGAGCCCTTACAACATCCAAGGACTTTGATGTAATTGAGGAGTCAGTAGCCACTGGCACCACAATAGGTTGGTAAATATGAAATTCAGACACAACCTTCGGAAGAAACTGGTGACGTGTCCGAAGCTTAGCTCTATCTTCGTGGAAGATCAAGTAAGGGCTTTTACAGGATAAAGCCCCCAACTCGGACACGCGTTGGGGACTTTATCCTGTAAAAGCTAAGGCCAACAACGTGACCGCCTTCCATGTAAGAAATTTGACCTCAACCTCCTGTAGAGGCTCAAACCAATCCGACTGGAGGAACTGCAACACCACGTTAAGGTCCCAAGGCGCCGTAGGCGGTACAAAGGGAGGTTCGATGTGCAGAACTCCCTTCTAAAAAGTCTGAACGTCAGGGAGGGCAGCTAATTGTTTCTGAAAGAAAATGGATAGGGCCAAAATCTGGACCTTCACAGATCCTAACCTCAGGCCCATATCCACACCTGCTTGCAGGAAGAGGAGAAAACGTCAACCATAGGAAACTTCTTGGATTCACACCAAGAGAAATATTTATTCTAAATACGATGGTAATCTTTAGCCGTTAACCCTTTCCTAGCCTATATCAGGGTAGGAATGACATTATTCGGAATGCCCTTCCGAGCAAGTATCAGGCGCTCAACTTCCATGCCGTACAACGTAGCCAGGGTAAGTCTTGATAGGCGAACGGCCCCTGTGCAGTAGGTCCTCCGAGGAAGAGGCCTCGGTTCTTCTTGCAGTAGATTAAGAATGTCCGTGTACCAAGCCCTTCTTGGCCAGTCTGGGGCAATGAGGATTGCTTGAACCCTTGTTCTCCTTATGAGCTTTAGAATTCTTGGGATGAGTGGTGGAAACACGTACACTGACTGGAACACCCGCGGAGACAACAGGGCGTCCACTGCCACTGCGTCCCTCGACCTGGAACAATAACGCTGAAGCTTCTTGTTGAGACGAGAGGCCATCATGTCTATTTGGGTTAATCCCCAAAGATCTGTTATGTCATTGAACACCTCCGGATGGAGACCCCACTCCCCTGGATGGAGATCGTCTGAGGAGGTCTGCTTTCCAGTTGTCTACTCCCGGAATCAAGATGGCTGACCGCTCCAACGCGTGCTTTTCTGTCCAGAGGAGTATTCTTGTCACCTCAGACATTGCTGCTCTGCTCTTCGTTCCGCCATGTCGGTTTATGTAAGCCACTGTTGTTATGTTGTCCGACTGCACTTGAATGGCTCGATTTCTTAGAAGAGGAGCCGCCTGAAGACCGTTGTAGACGGCTCTCAGTTCCAGGATGTTAATGGGCAGGCCGGCTTCCAGGCTTGACCACTTTCCTTGGAAGGTTACTCCTTGAGTGACTACTCCCCAGCCCCGAAGGCTTGCATCCGTGGTTAGAAGGACCCAGTCCTGAATCCCGAACCTGCGGCCCTCCAGAAGGTGAGGTAATTGGAGCCACCAGAGGAGTGAAATCCTGGCCTTTGGCGACTGACAAATTCTCTGGTGCATGTGGAGATGAGATTCCGACCACTTATCCAGGAGATCCAGTTGGAAGGTCCGAGCGTGGAACCTCCCGTACTGGAAAGCCTTGTTAGAGGCCACCATCTTTCACAATAGGCGAATGCATTGATGAACTGACATCCGGGCTGGCTTCAGGCTTGTATCACCAACGCCTTTTTTCTGCGGAAGAAACACCTTTTGCACTTCCGTATCCAGGATCATTCCCAGAAAGGACAACCTCTGGTTTGGTTCCAAATGTGACTTTGGAAGGTTCAGAATCTAACCATGATTCTCGAGGAGGCGTGGTGCGAGAACAATGGATTGCAGCAGCTTCTCCTTGGACTATGCCTTTATCAGCAGATCGTCCAGATATGGTATGATGTTCACACCCTGTTTGCGGAGGAGAACCATAATTTCTGCCATCTCCTTGGTAAACATCCTTGGTGCTGTGGAGAGGCCGAATGGCAGGGCCTGGAACTAGAAATGACAGTCCAGCAATGCGAAACGGAGATGAGCCTAATGCGGCAGCCAGATCGGTACGTGGAGGTACGCATCCTTGATATCCAGTGATACCAGGAATTCCCCCTCTTCCAGACCTGATATTACCGCCCTGAGAGACTCCATCCTGAACTTGAACTCCTTTAGAAAGGGGTTCAATGATTTCAGGTTCAGAATGGGCCTGACCGAACCATCCGGTTTTGGTACCACGAAAAGGTTTGAATAGTAACCTTTCTTCTGCATAACAGGTGGTACTGGCACAATGACCTGTGCCTCCACCAGTTTTTGGACAGCTTCTTGTAGTACAGTGCTGTCTGCCAACAGAGTTGGTTAGCCTGATTTGAAAAAACGATGAGGGAGACTTTGAAATTCCAGCATGTATCCCTGGGATACAATATAAATCACCCAGGGATCCCGGCCGGACGATACCCAAACGTGACTGAAGTGTCAGAGTCTCGCTCCCACTGGCCCCACCTCCAGGCCGCGCGGTCCACCATCATGCGGAGGACTTTGGAGTTCCTAAAGAAGGCTTTTGTTCCTGGGAACCTGCAGCTGCAGGTTTCTTGGACTTAACTTGACCTCCCCTAAAGAAGGTATTGGACATTCTGGCCTTTCTAGGCTTGTTAGGCCAAAAGGACTGCGGTGCAGATGAAGAGAAGGATTTCTTCGGCGCAGGTGCTGCTGAGGGAAGAAACAGAGACTTACCCGCTGTAGCCGTGAATATCCACGCGTCTAGAGCTTCCCTAAAGAGAGCCTAACCTGTGTAGGGTAGGGACTCCACACTTTTTCTGGATTCCGTGTCGGCCGATCACTGGCGCAGCCACAGTCCCCGACGGGCTGAAACAGACATGGAAGATATTCCCGCAGCCATGGAACCCAGGTCTTTCATGGATTCTACCATATAACCTGCTGAATCATGTATGTTGCGTAAATATAATGCAACGTCATCCCTATCCATCGTATCCAAATCATCAAGTAAGGTAGCCAACCACTTTACTATTGCCTTTGCAATCCATGCAGTAGCAATAGTGGGACATAATATGGCCCCTGAAGCAGTGTACATTGATTTAAGAGTGTTATCAATTTTTCTATCAGCCGGCTCCTTCAAGGCGGTAGATCCTGGAACAGGCAAAACCACCTTCTTTGAGAGTCTGGACACAGATGCGTCAACAATCGGCGGGTTTTCCTATTTTTTCCTATCTTCCTCAGGGAAAGGAAACGCCACCAGGACCCTTTTAGGGACCTGGAATTTTTTCTCAGGGTTTACCCATGGTTTTTCAAAACTAGCATTCAATTCCTTTGATGCAGGGATGGCGAGCGAAGCTTTTTTATTTTCAGTGAAAATACCCTCCTCAACCTGCTCAGGTGTGTTATTAACATTCAACACATCCCTGATAGCCTCTATCAACAATTGCACCCCTTTGCAAGAGATGTAGACCCCCGCAACACATCTCCATCACCGTCTGTGGTATAAGAATCGGTATCCGTGTCGTCTTGTGTGACCTGCACGAGCGGACGTTTGTGGGGGTATATAGCGGGGCACCCTGAGGTACCAGAAACCAGCCATACTGCCATAGAGCTCTGTAATACCTGGGTTTCAGATTCATTACTTGCAACCCTGTCAGAGATATGAGAAATCCAAGATTTGATAAAGGAAAACCACTCCGGTTCCCTTGCTGGTATCTGTGATAAACCAGTGCTATCCTGATTACATGGAACGGGATCATCCTGGGAGGATAAATCCTCTGCAGCATATGACACAGTGTCCCTGGACATAGCTAAAGGAGACCACCAAACACTTGATGCACACAGGTGAGGGCAGAGTTTCCTCCACAAGAATGGCAAGAGAGACACAGAAATTGGAGCCACACACAGCACTTGTAGCAAAAGGAGACACCTTGTCAGCGCTGACTGTGCACCTTAATAGGGGACACAGGCACCTACTCGCTACTCGTACCATTTAGTGCTGTATCACCTGCTTCAGTAGAGCAGGATACAGGGAGACTTAAACCTTGTTTCCATGTGCGACCACGCCGCAAACAGATGGCTGATATACTCGGACGCATCAGTGTACCCAGCCGCACATGCGACTGACCAGTATAATATGTTAAGCGTCTCAAACGGAAGCAAAAACAACAGTTCATGGAGGGAGACCCGGCAGAAACTGGTCACAAACTCCGGGGGAGGGACGACCAGGGGAGTGTCTTACTCCCCACTGCTGACATCAACCTCGGGGATCGCGGCCTCAACTGACCCCGGGCACCTATGATCCCTGTGGCCTAGCGCTGGTGCACTCGAGGTGGCACCCGCGTCAACCAGTGTCCGGTAGTCTCCACCCGGAACAGAGACGCCTTACCTTCTCCCAGTTCTCCGGCCGTAGCCTGGGATCATCAGTACGGACTTGCTAGTAACATACAGATCGGGCCTCCGTTGTCTTGCAGTCTTCTGTGCACGTCACTGTTAGCGTCTCCGTCTGGACGGACGCACGCATCCGGACGGCGACGCTCCCCATTCACTTTGGTGGAGAACGTCACCGTCCGTGCGCCCGGACAGAGACGCTCTGAATAGGAAGCGGCTTGTGCACTCCCTAGGCGGACGGATCGCCTAGTCACGCCGGGACTGTTCAACGTGACCAGCTCCTGCCGCACCAAACAAAAACTGAATTGCCTGAGCCAGGAGGCGGGGATATAGGGGGATGGCATGGTGCATCCTGGGAGTTTGAAAAGCTTTGACCGTTTTAGTGCCAATTCGCTGTCTCTACATCATATCCCAAGGTAGATCCTGTGGATTATTGTGGACCCTGAAGTAGAACAAAATACTTTGTCCTCTAAATTTCTTTGGCAACTTGTAGTTCTGTATCGACAAATTAATACAAGCATTTTAGCTAGTGACCAGCTCTGATGTTTGTTTATGATTATAAACATAATTACTTTCAGATAGGGTGGCCAATCCTGGGCAGCGGGAGGGTGGGTCACTTACTGAGTGAAGGTGATATGCGGGGCAGTGCAGGCGGTGAGGTCCGGCGGGTGGCTGGATGTGCAGTGTGACCTCTGACTTCACATCACGCTGCGCAGTGCGCACAGCCAAGTCAGAGGGAGCTGAGCAGGGGGAGCCTGGCATTGAAAAAAAAAAAAAAAGTAAAGTGGTGGCCAATCCCGTGATTGAATCCCGGTCAAATTAAGGGTGGGATCCCGATCCCAGGAATGGCCACTATACTGGCAGTGTATTTACATAATTACTGGGGCAGTCCAAAATTATTTTTTCTTAACATGAGGTGAGCCTCAAGGTCGGACAGCTTACTAGCTGTGAAAAGGAGGTCGTCCAGGAAAGAAAAGTCTTTGGCACCCTACTGATGAAGCACAGCGGGCATTACAAAATATCACCTTTTTGAATACATAAGGTGCTGTCAAGAGCCGAAAAGGAAGCACTTGAAACTAAAAAAAGTTTGTTGAGCACTGCAAACCGAAAAAGGACTCATGTCACAGCCAAATTTGCAAATGTGCATAAGAGTTGTTCAAATCCCCAAAAAATTAATTTATGGATTCTAGATATTGGATAATAGACCTGAGGGTTTCCATTTTGAATCTGGGAACCCAAAGATGGAGGTTGAGGGGCTAGAGATTCAAAATGGAGTGAAAAGACCTATCTGGCTTCAGAATGAAGAAGAGGTTTGAGTATAATCCTTTGCCTGATCGACGAGGAGGTACAGGAACAATGACTTGTGATTCCAACAGCAAAAGGATGGACCCATGCAGTGCAGCTACTTTTGCAGAATCCGCGGGACGGCGGTAACAAGGAGTTGTAAGAAGATTATGGGCATAGCGAGTGAATACAATGCTAAGGACCCACCTTTCTGAGGGTAAAAGTAGCCACTGCTTTAAGAACCTTAGAAGACAAGCCCCTGTCGCAGAATCCTCTTGAGGGAGCAGAAGGAGACAGTAGGGACAGTCATGCAGCAAGTATCTAGGCTGGCTTGGTAGCCGGACAAGTCCTGCTCAAGTCTGATGACCTGGGACCTGCGTGGAAAGAAATGGCAAGCCTTAGAAAGGGGGGGGGGGGGAACCTGGATGTCCTTGCAAATAAAAGGACCGAAAATAAAGCCTTTTTGTGCAGAACAGGGTAGAAAAGTGGTTTTAGAAGCAGAAGTGGCCCCTATAATCTTCTTTAGTTTAAGGCTGATAAATACTCCCCCCAAGAAAGAAAGGAACTCTGAGGCTTTCCTCAAGTTTGCAACCACCTTACATGTGTGTAACCACAGGGCATGACAAGCAGCAATGGCAGATGGTGAAGCTCAGGAAGATAAAACGCCTGAATCAAGGGCCACCTCTCCACAAATACTTGGATTCCAATGTGAGGTTCTTCAACAGTAAAACAACCACGTGTACCCAACTGCAAAGGCCCTCATCCAATGCGTCTTCCCAGTGTTACTTGGCTGTGGAGAGCTGGACAAAGCAAGAGACCTGTGGCAAAATAAATAGATTATAGAAAATCACCCAGTTTCCTATCTGTGACATTTTTCACACAAGCGTCATCCAGGAGAGGAATAATTTAGCTAAACACGGAATGGGGTCGTACACTGGCGGCAGAGTTTCGCATAGTGGCCTATCAGATGGGGGGAGAGGATAAAAAGAAAGAATATGCCTGGAAGTTTGAGATTAGCGGTGAGGTAGATTCCAGGATTCATTTAAGAAATCTTCCACTTGAGCAGAAGACTGAAAGCTTAACGTTTCCATCGACTTACAGATGTGTCCTGCTGCATTGTTGCTGCATATAAAAGAGATTTATAGAGGGACTGTGATGTGATGCACCCTCTTATGCATCGCTAGCTGGCTCCCATAGACTTCAATAGGGTGGTGGACGCATGTGCACGCCAGCTCCCACACAAGTGAATGCAAAGTGAAAGCGTACACTCCGCTATGCCACTTAGTATCAAAGCAGTAAAGCAAGACACACACACTAAAATGTACACAAAACAAACAAACAACAACAAAAAGATATAAAAATAAACTATAACAACCTAGGAAGGAGATTGTGAGGTATAGCGGAGGAATTGCCTGTCCCCAACTTGTCATGTAACTGCAGGAGTCTGGAGACCATGGAGAAGATGGCTGATCAGCAAGAGTAGAGGACTAGAGCGGGAGCGAGAGAGATAGACTCTTCATAATTACGAGAGAGGTAATTGCAGGACACATGCATGCTAAGATTGAGGGGAGGAGCAACAGAAGAGTTCCTCCTACCCGGAACAGACACATAAAGGCGGCTTCCCATTAGGTGAATAGGCACCTTTAGTTCCCTATAGTTCTGGTAATCTAGGCATGACTGTTACTTGCCCTTTGCTCCCCACGGCAGCCTCCATCCACTGGAGGAAGAAATTTGCCCAAATGAGGAAGATCGTGCCTAGTTGGCCAGCAGGACCCCTCTTACCTGTAAGCATGGCATCTCCGGTAAGGGGGGATCCCTGGAGACACCACTGTTAAGATTGGTATTCCTGTGACTGCTTCCTACCAGTGTTCATCAAGTCCTGGATGCTAACTCTGGGGGTAGTGCTGGGAGCCCTAAGATGATCTACAGAAAGGCTGGGCTTGTGTCTGCACACTAAAAGCAGTGTACAGTCCAACTTGTTAAAATGAAAGTAAAAGTGATTAAAAAAAAAAAAGTATACAGCAGCAGAGCAGGAAAAGAAAAAAAAAATGCCAAGCTCTGACACAGTAAAATTAAACTGGCTGTCATGGGGCAAGGGGTGGGGTAAAGAAGGGGTGGAGCCTGTGCTAGAAGATTTTTTTAACCATTCTAGTGCCCAGACGCTCTTCCAGCTCTGTTATACCCCATCATCTCCAGTGTGCCCCAGCGAAAGCAAGATAAACAGTCAGCAAAGTGCATTCCTCAGGTTGTTGTTATTATCATCATCATCATCATCATCTACGTATATGGTGCCACAAGGGATCTGAAGAGCCCATTTACACAGTACAAAAACAAGCAAAACAAGAAAAAAGTGACTTACAGGTCAAGAAAATATAGGACAAGTACAGGGTATCTAAACATCAGGTGGTATTCATGTGACTTGTGGTCAGCAGACTGAAGGTCATATGACCTCCCCCAAAATCCCGCTCCCTCTCTATGCTCCGCTCCACCCCTCCCCGCCGGGAACCGGCGTCTGTATGCTATCCGGCAGTCAGGAGACCATCGGTCAGCCATATCACACCCATAAACATCAGCAGATGACACTGAAATAAGTATTAGGGTGGCAGAAAACTGAAGGATTTGGTGCTGTCGAAGGGAGTATTAAGTAGAAGATTGTTTAATTAAGAGAAGGAAAAGCATGAGGGAAAAGGGAACTGCTTGTGAAAGCTTACATTCTAAAAGGGGAAGGCCTACAGACAGGTGACACAGATGGGGAAGACAGTGAGCGTGGAACAGAGGGTTAGGAGGAGAGTTGGCTGGGTTTGGTAGGTCTAGAGAGCCCATTTAAGTTTTGAAGAGAAGTGGAGAGTCTGATAGAGGTAGAGAATTCCAGAGAGAGGGAACAGCAAATGAAAAATCTTGGAGGTAGGAGTGAAGAGAAGCATTTGTCAGGGATGCCACACCAGAAGAGATTTCAGTAGTCCAGTCTGGAGATGATTAGTGAATGGTCTTAGTGACATCCTGGGTGAGAAAGGGTCTGATTCTGGAAATATTTTTGAGATGAAAAATACAGGTTTGGTTTGAACGGGAGGGAATAGTTAAGAATTACTCAAAGACACTGCACTTGGGGGCCAGAGGAGATAGTAGTGCCATCAATAGAAAATGGAATTGTTGGAGGTGAGGTTGTGCAGGAGGGTGGGAAGAGAAGATCAGGAAAAATTTAAGAAAGTGCTGGGACATCCAAACAGAGATAAAGTTGGAGATACAAGTTAGGAGAGTGGGGGAGAGATCAGAGAAGGAATGGTAGATTAGAATATTATCAGCATAGAGTTGATATTGTAAGTCAAAAGAGCTACTGAGCTTACCTAAAGTCGATGTATAGAGATAGAAAAGGAGAGGACCAAGAAAATAACCTTGGGGGACACAAACTGGTATTGGAAGTGGGAGCCAGATGGAGTCATGAGAGGAAGCAGAGAAGGAACGGTCAGAGAGGTAGGACGACAGCTAGGAGAGGGCAGTATCACCCAGATGGGAGTGAAGGATTTGCAGAAGGAGAAGGTGGCCCACGGTGTCAAAAACAGGAGAGAGGTCAAGGAGAATCTCAGAGTAGTGGCCCTTGGATTTAGCAGCAAGGAGGTCATTGCAGAATTTCATAAGGGCAGTTTCAGTGGATTGAAGAGGACAGTAGCCAGACTGGAATGGGTCAAGCAGTGAGTGAGTAAAGAAAGCCAGTAAGGTGGTTATAGACCATATGCTCAAGGAGATTGGAGACAAAAGTAATGGGACAAATGGGTCAGTAGTTGTAGACGGTGTTTGAATCAGGGGTAGGTTTTTTTTTATTTTTTATTAAAAGTAGGGGAGATGAGCGCATGTTTTAAGGAAAAGGGGACAATGCCTTATGAGAGAGAAATATTCAGGAGGTGAGCAAGATGGGATAGGGTCAAGTGGTGGGGTGGAGTTGGGGTAAGGGATGAGGACCATGATTCCTCACCAGATACATGGGAGAAAGATGTCAGAGTTGGAAAGAGGGATGGGGTGCGGTGATAGGGAAGAGTGGGTGGCTGAATGCGGATACTCTGTTGAATGTGATGTCCTGACGTATCTAGTGAATTTTGGATGTCAAAGAAGTTGCAAAGTGAAGGGCAGAGAGTAAGGAGGGGGTGAGCAATGGAGTGAGTTGACAGTGGCAAAGAGGTGCCATGAGTTTAAAGACTGGGAAGAGATGAGGTCCTAGAAGTACGACAAGCGTAGTATTGAGGAAAAGGGCAGCACTGAAAAAAATAGGATTTTAATTACCTACTGGTAAATCCTTTTCTCGTAGTCCGTAGAGGATGCTGGGGTCCACATTATCACCATGGGGTATATTCGGGTCCACTAGGAGCCATTGGCACTTTAAGAGTTTGAGAGTGCGGGCTGGCTCCTCCCTCTATGCCCCCCTAGAGACTGTGTCCGAGGAGACGGACATCTTCGAGAAAAGGATTACAAAGATAGTGGCGAGATTCACACCAGCTCACACACAAGACAACCCAAGCGAACTAGCTTGAAACATCAGCAACAGCTGAACAGGATTGTTTACCAAGTAACAAGACAGTACTTACCCAAAACTAAGCAGTACTGAACTAAATAACCACTGCAGTATAACGAAGCACTGGGCGGGCGCCAAGCATCCTCTACGGACAACGAGAAAAGGATTTACCGGTAGGTAATTAAAATCCTATTTTATGTTACGTCCTAGAGGATGCTGGGGTCCACATTAGTACCATGGGGATGTACCAAAGCTCCCAGAACGGGAGGGAGAGCACGGAGGCTTCTGCAGAACCAATTGACGAAACTTAAGGTTCTTAGAGGCCAAAGTATCGAACTTTTAGAACTTTACGAACGTGTTCGACCCCGACCAAGTAGCTGCTCGGCAAAGATGTAAAGCAGAGACACCCCGGGCAGCCGCCCAGGAAGAACCCACCTTACAAGTAGAGTGGGCCTCAACAGACGTAGGACACGGCAAGCCTGCCGTAGAATATGCATGCTGGATAGTGAACCTGATCCAGCGAGAGATCGTCTCCTTAGAAGCGCAGTCCTCCTCACATAGATTTTTAGAGCCCTTACAATATCTAAGGACTTTGATGAAATTGAGGAGTCAGTCGCAACTGGCACCACAATAGGTTGGTTGATATGAAATGCTGACACAACCTTCGGAAGAACTGCTGACGTGTCCGAAGCTCAGCTCTATATTCATGGTAGAGCAAGTATGGGCTTTTACATGACAAAGCCCCCAACTCCAACACACGTCTAGCAGAAACTAAGGCCAACAAAGTGACAGCCTTCCACATGAGAAACTTGACCTCAACCTCCTATAGAGGTTCAAACCAGTCCGACTGGAGGAACTGCAACACCACGTTAAGATCCCAGGGCGCCGTAAGCGGTACAAAGGGAGGTTGGATGTGCAGAACTCCCTTCAAAAAAGTCTGAACCTCAGGAAGGGCAGCCAACCGTTTCTGGAAGAAAATGGATAGGGCCGAAATCTGGACCTTTATGGATCCTACCTCAGGCCCATATCCACACCTGCTTGCAGGAAGAGGAGAAACTGTCCCAGTTGAAACACCACCGTAGAAAACTTCTTGGACTCACAACAAGACACATTTTTTCTAAATACGATGGTAATGTTTAGACATTACTCCTTTCCTAGCCTGTATCAGGGTAGGAATAACCTTGTTCGGAATGCCCTTTCGAGCTAGTATCTGGCGTTCAACCTCAATGCCGTCAAACATAGCCGTGGTAAGTCTTGATAGGCGAACGGCCCCTGCTGCAGGAGGTCCTCCCGAAGAAGAAGAGGCCTCGGCTCTTCTAGAAGTAGATCCAGATGATCCACGTACCAAGCCCTTCTTGGCCAGTCCGGAACAATAAGGATTGGCTGAACTCCTGTTCTCCTTATGAGTTTGAGTACTCTTGGAATGAGTGGAAGTGGAGGAAACGCGTACACCGACTGGGACAACCACGGAGTCACTAGGGCGTCCACCGCCACTGCTTCTGGGTCCATCAACCTGGAACAATACCGCGGAAGCTTCTTGTTGAGACGAGAGGCCATCATGTCGATTTGGGGTATGTCCCAAAGATCTGTTACCTCCTTGAACACCTCCGGATGGAGACCCCACTCCCCTGGATGGAGATCGTGTCTGCTGAGGAAGTCCACTTCCCAGTTGTCTACTCCCAGAATGAAGATTGCCGACAGCGCCAACGCGTGCTTTTCTGACATTGCAGCTCTGCTCTTGGTTCGCCTTGTCGGTTTATGTAAGCCAGTCGTTACGTTGTCTGACTGCACTTGGACGGCCCTATTTCTCAGACGATGGGCCGCTTGGAGAATACCGTTGTATACGGCTCTTCGTTCCAGAATGTTTATTGGCAGGTCGGCTTCCAGACTTGACCACTTTCCTTGGAAGGTTTCCCCCTGAGAGACTGCGCCCCAGCCCCGGAGACTTGCATCCGTGGTTAGAAGGATCCAGTCCTGAATCCCGAACCTGAGGCCCTCCAGAAGGTAAGGTAATTGCAGCCACCAGAGGAGTGAAATACTGGCCTTTGACAACAGACTTAATCTCTGGTGCATGTGTAGACGGGATCCCGACCACTTGTCCAGGAGATCCAGTTGGAAGGACCAAGCGTGAAACCTCCCATACTGCAGAGCCTTGTAAGAGGCCACCATCTTCCCCAGAAGGTGAATGCACAGATGAACCGACACCCGGGCTGGCTTCAGGACATCCCAGACCATTGTTTGCATCACCAACGCTTTTTCCTCTGGAAGAAACACCCTCTGCACCTCCGTGTCGAGGATCATTCCCAGAAAGGACAACCTCCTGGTTGGTTCCAAATGAGATTTTGGGATATTCAGGATCCAACAATGTTCCTTGAGAAGCTGGGTCGTGAGAGCTATTGAATTTAACAGCTTCTCCTTGGACGATGCCTTTATCAGCAGATCGTCCAGATACGGAATTATGTTCACTCCCTGCCTGCGGAGAATCATCATTTCCGCCATCAGCTTGGTGAAAACCCTCGGTGCTGTGGAGAGGCCGAATGGTAGGTCCTGGAACTGAAAATAACAGTCCAACAGAGCGAATAGGAGATAAGCTTGATGTGGCAGCCAAATCGGAATGTGGAGGTACGCATACCATACGGTTTTGATACCACGAAAAGGTTCGAATAGTAACCTGTGTCTCCACCAACTTTTGGATGGCTCCCTGTAGGGTAGCCATGTCTGCCGGCAAAGCTGGCAAGCCCGATGTGAAGAACCGATGAGGGAGATCTTGAAATTCCAGCCGGTACCCTTGGGACACAATATTTAGTACCCAAGGGTCCAGGCTGGACAACACCCAGGCGTGACTGAAATGTCCGAGTCTCGGCCCTACCTCCAGGCTGCGGTGTCCACCGTCATGCGGAGAACTTTGGCGCACCTGAAGCAGGCTTCTGTTCTTGGGAACCTGCCGCAGCAGGTTTCTTGGATTTTGGTCGGCCCCCTCTAAAGAAGGTGTTGGCCGGTTTGGTCTTTCTTGGTTTAGAAACCCGAAAGGACTGAGAAGCAGGTAAAGAAAAAGGTTTATTCGTAGCAGGAGCTGCTGAGGGAAGAAAAGGGGGCTTACTCGCTGTAGCCGTGGAGATTAACACATCAAATGCTTCCCCAAATAGAGTCTGACCTGTGTAGAGTAGGGTCTCCACACCTCTCCTGGATTCCGCGTCGGCAGACCACTGGTGCAGCCACAGTCCTCGACGAGCTGAGACGGACAAGGAAGGAATTCCTGCAGCCACTGAACCCAGGTCTTTCATGGATTCCACCATAAAACCTGCAGAATCATGAATGTTACGGAGAAACAATTCAATGTCACTCTTATCGGACGTATCCAAATCCTCAAGTAACGTGCCTGACCACTTTACTATAGCTTTGGAAATCCATGCACAGGCAACAGTAGGACGGAGTATCGCCCCTGAAGCCGTGCATATGGATTTTAGCGTAGTATCAATCTTGCGATTAGCTGGCTTCTTTAATGTGGTTCATCCTGAGACAGGTAAAACCACCTTTTTTGAGAGTCTGCATACAGACACGTCCACTATGGATGGGTTTTCCAATTTCTTTATATTCTCCTCAGGGAAGGGGAAAGCAACCTGAACCCTCCTAGGGATCTGAAATTTTTTCTCTGGATTTTCGCATGCTTATTCAATTATAGCATTTAATTCTTTGGACGCCGGGAAGGTTAGCGAGGCTTTCTTATGGTCAGTGAAGTAAGCCTCCAGTGTTGTGTCAGTAATATTCAACACATCTCTAATAGCCTCTATCATCACCCCTTTTGCAAGTGATGCGGCCCCCCTGAGCACGTCCCCATCACAGTCTGCCGTGTAAGAGTCTGTATCAGTGTCGTCTTGCATGATCTGGGCAAGAGCACGTTTGTGGGAACCCACAGAGGGTGTGCCTGAGGAAACAGAAATAGACCAAACTGCCATAGAATTCTGTAAAACCTGACTTGCAGATTAATTCTGAGCAACCCTAGCAGAAATCTGAGAAATCAGTTTTGATAGAGGATGACAACTCCGGCTTACTTGCTGTTATCTGCGCTACAACAGTGCAATCCTGATTACATGGAATGAGATCATCCTGAGAGGACATGTCCTCAGCTGCATATGACACAGAGTCCCTGGACATAGCTGACTGGAGATCCCAAACACTCCACACAAACACACACAGGGTAGGTTAGGCAGAGTTTCCGCCCTGAGAATGGCAAGAGACACAGATCAGAGCCAACCCACTCACAGCACTGTTATATATAAAGGACACCCCTTATCTGCACCCACTGTGTTCTGTAATAGTTGCACAGATCTAATTCACTGCCTCCCTCCCTTTCTACAACCCCCTGGTACTGCACAGGATAGCTGGAGTTGCTTGGACAGCTCTGTCACCATCTGTGTACAGGAACTGCAGGCAGGAAAATGGCGCTGAACGCTGCTGGGTCCACTCTGAGAAGAAGCTCTGCCCCTTGAAGATGGCGTGTCTTCACACACAAATGCTTTATACTGGCCTGAGGACTCCGTCGCAAGGTGGGGGATTCCGTCCCCTGTTGAGCGTCTGAGTATGGAGGATTATGACGCTAGCCTGGGGATTCAGTCTCCGGTTTGCGTCTGTGACCAGTGTAGGGTATTAAGTCGCTTGCTCAGGTCGCTTGCTCAGGACGCCCCTCAAAGCGCCAACACTGTTAGGCAACAAGCCAAAACACAACCATGAACGTAAGGAGGGAGCTCACCAGAACAGGGGGTAGCAACACCAAACTAACCCAAGGCTATCCCCACAACATAACGGGACCACGTCGTCGGTCAAACCAAATACTTAGACGTAAGCAGTAAATAAGCACTGAGGCAGGCGCCCAGTATCCACTATAGACTAGGAGAAAAGGAATTACCGGTAGGTACCAAATTCCTATTTTCTCTTACGGCCTAGTGGATACTGAGGTCTTGTACTTTAGTACCATGGGGAAGACCCAAAGCTCCCAAATGGGTGGGAGAGTGCGGAGACCCCTGCAAAACCGCCTGACCAAACTGAAGGTCATCCTTGGCCAAGGTATCGAACCGATAGAACTTAAACATGTTCGAACCAAACCATGTCACAGCTTGGCACAACTGTAGGGCAGATACACCCCGGGCAGCCGCCCAGGAATAGCCCACCGACCTTGTCGAGATGGCCTGAATAGACATCGGCAAAGGCAGAGACGCCGAAACATAGGCCAGTTGAATGGTCAACCAGAGCCAACGAGCAATAGATTGCTTAGAAGCAGACAGACTAATCTTGGAGGCATCATAAAGGACAAACAGCGAGTCAGATTTCAGATTACGGGCCGTCCTTTTGACATAAATCTTCAGCGCTCTGACCACATCCAAGGATTCAGAACCATCGGAAACGTCAGACAACACCGGAACCACAATAGGCTGATTCACATGAAAAGCTGACACCACTTTCGCCAAAAACTGAGGATGGGTCCTGAGTTCCGCCCTGTCTGCATGAAAAATCAAATAAGGGCTGCTCTTACAGGATAAGGCCCCAAATTCAGAGACACATCTGGCAGATGCCAAAGCCAATAACATCACCGTCTTCCAGATGAGAAATTTTACCTCCACCCTATGTAACGTTTCAAACCGATCCGATTGGAGAAAGGACAGAACCAAATTGAGGTCCCACAGAGCCTTGGGAGGTACAAAGGGCGGATGCATATGCAGAACACCCTTCAGGAAAGTCTGCACTTCAGACAACATGGCAAGTTGTTTCTGGAAGAAAATAGAGGGACAAACTCTGGATTTGATGGACCCTAAACGTAGGCCCATATCCACTACCACTTACAGGAAAAGTAAAAAAACGACTAATTCTAAATTCCATGGGAGAAACCTTTCTTCATTCACACCAGGAAACAATGATACTGTTTCGACGTAACCATCTTCCTGGAATGGACCATAGTGGAAGTAACCCGAGAGGGAAGACCCTTTCTTAATAGAATCTCCCTCTCAACTTTCAAGCTGTCAAACGTAGCCGCTGTAAGTCTGGATAGACGAACCGACCGTGCTCAAGAAGATAGTCTTGGAGTGGCAGAGGCCAGGGATCCTCCAGAGCCATGGACAGGAGATCAGAGGGCCATGCCCGTCGAGGCCAATCCGGGGCAATTAGAATACTAGCACCCTTGGGATCAGCGGTAAAGGAGGGAACAGGTACACAATCTGGTACGTCCACGGTGTCGTCAGCACATCCACTGCTAAATCCTGCGGATCCCTTGTTCTGGAACAGTAATGGCATAGCTTCTTGTTGAGACAAGAAGCCATCCGATCTATCTGCGGACAGTCCCACCGGTGAATTAACTGTTGAAACACCTGGGGATATAGGACACATTCCGCCGGATGGAGGTCGCGCCTGCTGACTAAGTCTGCTTCCTAGTTGTCCACTCCTGGAATGAATATGACTGAGATGGCCTTTGTGTTGGCCTCCGCCCAGAGGAGGATTTTTGACACCTCTCACAACGCCGCTCTGCATCTTGTTCCCCTTTTTCGGTTTATGTACGCCACCGCCATGGCGTTGTCAGATTGAACCTGGTTTGCCTGACCATACAGGAGATGGGCAGCTTGTAGAAGAGCACTGTAAACGACCCTGAGTTCCAGGATGTTGATCGGTAAAGCTGACTCCTGAACTGACCATAACCCTTGGAACTGGGCCCCTTGGGTCACCGCTCCCCAACTGCGGAGGCTTGCATCCGTTGCCAGTAGAATACATGAGTGGATTTTGAAACTTCTGCCCTCTACCAGGTGAGGAATTTTAAGCCACCATAATAGAGAAATCCAGGCTTTCGGAGATAGGGTCACTTCCTGATGCATATGCAGGTGAGAACCCGACCATTTGTCCAGCAGATCCAGCTGAAACGGTCAGGAATGAAACCTGTCAGATTGCCTCGTAAGGAGCCACCATCTTGCCAAGTAATGTGATGCAAAGATGTAAAGACACCGTGCGAGGACTTAGTACCGAGTTAACCATAGACTGGATAGTCAAGGCCTTGTCCATCGGGAGAAACACCTTTTGAGATACCGTATCCAGTATCATTCCCAGGAACTGAAGACATTGGGTTGGTTCCAGGTGAGATTTCTGAAAATGTAGGATCCACCCATGATCCGTGAGTAGGCGAGTAGTCAGATCGATGCTGTGCAGTAGACACTCCATGGACACCGCCTTTATTAGGAGATCGTCCATACAGGGGGCTATGTTCACACCCATAATGCGCAGCTGCAGCATCATCTCCGTCATGACCTTGGTGAAGTCCCTCGAAGCTGTGGATAATCCAAAGGGTAAGGCTTGAAACTGGAAACGGTCGTCCAAGATGGCGAACCCGAGGTAAGCCTGATGAGGGGGCCCACATAGGAATGTGTAGGTAAGCATCCTTGACATCCCGATACACAAGGAATGGATACCACCATCATAAATTTGAACACCCGCAGATACAGGTTGAGAGACTTCAGATTCAAGATGGGGCGCACTGAACGCTCTGGCTTGGAAACGACAAAAAGAATCCCCTGTTGCGTAATGGAGGAGGTACTAGAACTATCACCACTGTCTGCAAAAGTTTTGGAAAAGCCCCTTGTAAGGTAACTTTTGCTGCGGGTAAAGTTGGTAAGCCCGACTTGAAAAACCTGAGAGGAGGGAGTGTTTGAAATTCCAGCCGGTATCCGTGGGAAACAAGGTCCCTCACCCAGGATCGCGGCAGCACTCCGCCCACACGTGGGCGAAGTGTTGAAGGCGAGCACCTACCTGAAAGTCGCCTTGTTGCTGGAGCCAATCATCACGTGGAAGGCTTAGCGGCAGGGGATCTGGTGGTCTGGTCCAGGGAGTCGGCAGGTGCAGGTTTACGGGACTTACCACAAGCTCCTCTGAAAGTGGTGGAGAGCCCTCAGCCCCTGCCTCTGAACCTTGACACACAAAAGGACTGCAAGGAGGGTCCGGTGTAAGAACGTTTAGCAGGTGGCGCAGCCGACGGCAGATAGGTAGACTTATCAGCAATTGCTTGGGAGATCCACTTATTTAATCTCCAAACAAAGCATCACCTGAAAAGGGAAAATTTTCTACACCAATTTTGGAATCAACATCTGCCGCCCATTGACGTAACCACAGAGCTCTGTGTGCTGAGACAGCCATAGCAGTAGTGCGGCCATTTATCTTACACAACTCCTTAATAGCCTCGCTCATAAAATTTGCAGCATTCTGTATATGTTGCAACAGAGTAACAACCTCATCTCGGGGTAGAGAGCCTAAACCATCAATAACATTATCAGACCACTTTATCACAGCCCTGGAGATCCATCCACAAACTATTGTGAGACGCTGTGCTGCACCTGCTGTCGTATAAATTGCCTTGAGTACTGTCTCAATTTTGCGGTCAGCTGGCTTCTTCAGGGATACAGCCCCGGGGACAGGTAGTACCAATTTCTTAGATAGTCTGCATACAGATGTATCGACTGACGGGGGTTTTTCCCAGACCTTCCTATCCTCAGCTGGAAGGGGAAAGGTAGACAAAAACCTTTTTTACATTTTTTATCAGGCTTTAACAAGGCCTCCCTGGCCAGGTAATTTAACTCTTTAGACACCGGAACGGTAGCTGAACTCCTGGGTCTAACACTAAAGTATAACATCGCATCTGGTTCTGCCTCCTGATCCGGTATGTGGAGGAAATCCCTTACAGCAAAAATGAGAGCCTCCACCCCAGGGGACAGAGATTTCCTCGTCCATATCATCATCATCCACATCTGACTGATCAGAGTCAGAATCAGACTGGAAAACCTGTGGTAGTGAGCGTTTATGGGAAGCCACTAGAGGGGGCTGGGAAGCCGCCCTGGAATCTGCTGCCTTAGTCACTCAATTAATGGAGTGTTTAAACACCTGTCTCTCTTTTAGCTGCAGCTAGTTCAGAATTTACATTCTGAATCATGCTCTTAAAGCTATCTAACCAGTCAGGTGCCTGTGAGCTGGGCCACTTAGGAGATAAGGAACATTGCTCACACGAGTGACCCCGCTGAAGACGGGTAGAATTACAAACCGCACACACAACCAAGTCCACAGACTTTATGCAGGAAAAGCACAGCACAGCCCCCTTGTCCAACACCCTACACAGACCCTAGAGCAGAGGTTCTCAAACTCAGTCCTCGGGAGCCCACACAGTGCATGTTTTGCAGGTAACCCAGCAGGTGCACAGGTGTATTAATTACTCACCGACACATTTTAAAAGGTCCACAGGTGGAGCTAATTATTTCACTTGCGATTCTGTGAGACCTGCAAAACATGCACTGTGTGGGCCCCCGAGGACCGAGTTTGAGAACCTCTGCCCTAGAGAGTACTTGGAGTGACACTGAGGAGCGGACACAGCACACAGCAGCACAATGTGTGAAAATAAGTGTATGTAATATCAGTGCAGCGGCGCTGCCGCTGGCGTACTCCGCCCTGACTATGACCCCCTGGTACCAGTTTAAACTGTCTAACAGCGTGGGTCCTGGAGAAGCAGCGTGCTTGCAACCTTGATCCGCAGTAGCAGGAAACGGCACCTTCCCGCCGCTGGTCCCGCTCCGGGAAGCCCTGCCCCTTGCAATGGCGCGCGGTCCCTCATATGATTATACTGTCACATGTGTAAAATACATCAGAAATGTATTCAACAGTCCACACAAAGCCTTAGAGGACAGTGAGCACTGCGGGGCTAACAGCCCTGAGCCAATTTAGTCCACGGCAGGCACCGCAGCTCAGAGACTGTGACTCAGTGAAAGGTTGGTTTATGTGGAAGGACGAAACCACCTTTGGAAGAAATTGTTGACAAGTTCTTAAATCTGCCCTATCTTCATGGAAGATCAGGTAAGGGCTCTTGTGAGACAAGGCCCCCAACTCATACACCCGCCTTCCGGATGCCAAGGCCAAAAGCATCACCACTTTCCAAGTGAGAAACTTCAATTCTATCTCCTGCAGAGGTTCAAACCAATCTGATTGAAGGAACTGCAACACCACATTAAGGTCTCATGGTGCCACTGGAGGCAAAAAAGGAGGCTAAATGTGCAGAACCCCTTTCACGAACGTCTAAACTTCTGGAAAGGAGGCCAATTGTTTTTGAAAGAAAACTTATAAGGCCGAAATCTGGACCTTGATTGACCCCAATCTAAGGCCCGCATCCACACCAGCCTGCAGAAAATGGAGAAAACGTCCCAACTCAAACTCTTCCGTAGTAGCCTTCTTAGATTTACACCAAGACACACATTTTCTCCATATACGGTGGTAATGCTTAGACATTACTCCTTTCCTGGCTTGAATAAGAGTGGGGATGACTTCCTTGGGAATACCCTTTCGGTCTAGGATCTGACGCTCAACAGCCATGCCGTCAAACGTAGCCACGGTAAGTCTTGATACCCACATGGCCCCTGCCGAAGTAGGCCCTCTCGAGGAGGAAGAGGCCGAGGATCTTCTATGAGCAACTCCTGAAGATCTGGATACCAAGCCCTCCTTGGCCAGTCTGGGGCAATGAAGATTGCTCAAACCCTTGTTCTTATTATTTTGAGAACTTTTGGAATCAGTGGAAGTGTAGGGAAAACATATACCGACCGAAACAACCACTGGGTCACCAGTGCATCCACTGCTATTGCTTGAGGGTCTCTCGACCTGGAACAATATCTCTGAAGCTTCTTGTCTAGACAAGATGCCATCATGTCTACTTGAGGAACTCCCCAAAGACTTGTCACCTCTGCGAAGACTTCTTGGTGGAGGCCCCACTCTCCTGGATGGAGATCGTGTCTGCTGAGGAAGTCTGCTTCACAGTTGTCCACTTCCGCAAGGAAAATTGCTGACAGAGCTCTAACGTCTTTCTGCCCAGAGGAGAATCCTTGTCACCTCTACCATTGCCGCTCTGCTTTTCGTTCCGCCTTGACTGTTTATGTATGCAACTGCTGTTACATTGTCCGACTGGATCTGCACGGGATCTTGAAGATGTACCGCTTGTAGAAGGCCGTTGTAAATGGCTCTCAATTCCAGAACGTTTATGTGAAGGCAGGCTTCCTGACTTGACCATTTTCCTTGGAAGCTTTTCCCGTGTGTGACAGCTCCCCAGCCTCGGAGACTTGCATCCGTGGTTATTAGGACCCAGTCGTGAATCCCAAACCTGCGTCCCTCTAGTAGGTGAGAACTGTGTAGCCACCACAAGAGCAAAATCCTGGCTTTTGGGGGACAGGATTATTTTCCGGTACATGTGTAGGTGGGATTCGGACCACTTGTCCAACAGGTCCCACTGGAATACTCTGGCATGAAATCGGCCAAACTGTATGGCCTCGTAGGCCGCTACCATTTTCCCCAACAACCGAATGCATTGATGGATCGACACCCATGTTGGTTTCAATATTTGTTTGACCATTTTCTGGATTTCCAGAGCCCTTTCCACTGGAACAAATACTCTCCGTACTTCTGTGTCCAGAATCATCCCTAAAAAGATGATTCCAACTGCAACTTTGGAAAATTCATGATCCAACTGTGCTTTTGGAGTATTGACAGGGAGAGTGCGATGTTCTGCACCAACTGTTCCCTGGATCTCGCTTTTATCAGGAGATCGTCCAGATAAGGAATTATATTGACTCCTTTTTAACGAAGGAGGACCATCATCTCCGCCATCACCTTAGTGAATACCCTCGGTGCCGTGGGGAGTCCAAACGGCAACGTCTGGAACTGGCAATGGCAATCCTGTACTGTGAATCTCAGATAAGCGTGGTGAGGATGATAAATGGGAACATGAAAGTAAGCATCCTTTATGTCTACTGACACCATGAAGTCCCCCTCCTCCAGGCTGGAAATCACTACCCCTCAGGGATTCCATCTTGAACGTGAACCTTTTCAGGTAGAGATTTAGATTTTTCAGGTATAAAATCGGTCTGACCGAGCCGTCCGGCATCGGAACTACTAAGAGGCTTGAATAAAACCTTCTTCTTGCTGTGCCAAGGGTACCAGGACAATGACCTGATCCTGACATAATTTTTGAATTGCCTTTGTTACTGCCTCTCTTCCCGGAAGAGAAGCTGGCAAGGTCAATTTGAAAAATCGGCATGGGGGGACGTCTTGAAACTCTAGTTTGTACCCATGGGACACTATTTGTAAGACGCATTGGTCCAGGCCAGATTGAATCCAGATTTGGCTGAAAAGTTTCAGACGTGCTCCCACCCGAGCAGACTCCCGCAAGGGAGCCCCAGCGTTATGATACAGATTTGGCAGAAGCAGGGGTGGTCGGGAGACGCTGCGGATTTCTTTCCTTTTCCCCTTCCCCTACCTGAAAAAAGGGGGAACCTTTGGCCTTTTTGTATTTGTTGAGCGAAAGGACTGCATGTGAAAGTGATGTCTTTTTCGCCGGTGTAGGAGCATAAGGCAAGAATGTCGACTTACCTGCGGTAGCCGCCGAGACTAACGCATCCAGCCCATCACCAAACAAGGCCTCACCTTTATACGGGAGAGCCTCCATATTTCTTTTGGAATCTGCATCAGCATTCCACTGGCGAATCCACAACGCCCTCCGAGCCGATACTGCCATGGTAGCGGTTCTTGATCCCAAGAGACCAATATATTTCATGGTTTCTAGTACGTACGCAGCAGCGTCTTTGATATGACCTAACGTTAGGAGTATTTAGTCTCTATCTATTGTGTCAATGTCTAATGACAAGTTTTCTGACTTTTCAATAGCACTACTCACCCACGCACAGACAATGGTAGGCCTGACTAGTGTCCCATTGGCCACATCAATAGATCACTTCACTCACTTGCGGTCTGTCGGCTCCTTAAGTGAAGCCATTCCAGGCGCAGGGAGAAACCCTTTTCTCTTTTATGACAGGGCCCTGTCTAAAATGCGGGGTGACTCCCATCTTTTTTGGAAAAGGGTAAGCTGCCTGATATCCTTTTGGGAATCAGAAATTTCTTTTCAGGTTAAATCAGATCTGAGGTGGAGGGAAAATTACAATACTTCTTTACTAAAATAAACCCTCTCCTTGTGGTAAAAGAGGGGGCTTCGTAACTTCTAACACCTCCTTTATAGCTAAAACATGTTTTGAATGCTGTTTTGCTAACTTAGGACCTATTCCCCTGGAATCACTAGTGTCGACACAGGAATCAGAGTCCGTGTCGGTATCAGTTTGTACTACCTGTGCAAATTTGTATGTGACCCAGAAAGGTCCCTGTGGATGAAAGGCAGAACTATTAAAAATCACATCTTTAACAGATTATTTTCATTTTCTGTATGAGATTCAGTCCAACCTCTTACGGATATGATTCACACTATAATGTAACCTTTCTTCCAATCAGGCTCTTGGTGTCATATTACACCTCTGTGTCCCTAACATGTCTCCAGAGAGTTCCCTGCCACAGACATGTCACACAGGTGCAGAATCACACCACAGACACTCTGGGATTTATAGGGGACAGACCCACAGTAAAATCTGTCAGAGGGACACAGATAGGATTTTGCCAGTTCACAAACCAGCGCCAGTAAAACAAATGTCTGTGAACACAAAATGCACACTGACATTCAGCGCTTTTATAATGTTAATCACACAATTATATAGCACCAAATTCACTGTGGGCCCCCCCTGTTTTGCACCCTGATACTTGTTCAGTAGTGGAGGAGGACCAGTGTTGTCTCTGCAGCCTGAGGAGAGAGAGAAAATGGCGCTGAGCAGTGTGCTGGCTGACTGAGGAGGAAGCTCCACTCTTTAATGGTGTTTCTCCTCAGCTTTTATGAGGTAATTTTTTATACTGGCGGGGGTAGGATTGTGCCTCAGCAACTTATGCCCCTTATTTATGCCAGTTTCGATAGGTTTCATGCTGCCAGGGCGCCCCCACGCGCCCTGCAGTGCCTGTGTATGTGTGGGCAACATGACGTGCTGCGCTCCCGCCAGCCGCACGGTACCTTTAGCCGTCACTTTCTTGATTGAAGATCTGTCTTCTAACACTCACCTGTCTTCTGACTTCTGGCTCTGTGAGGGGGGTGACGGCATGCTGTGGGAGTGAGCATCTAGGCACGGCTAGCGTTCAGTTCCCTTCAGGAGCTAATGGCGTCCTGTCAGCCAGAAGCAGAGCCATGAAACTCTTTAGGAAGTTGGTTCCTACTTCTGCCCCCTCAGTCCCACGAAGCAGGGAGTCTGATGCCAGCAGATCTCCCTGAAAATAAAAAACCTAACAAGTCTTTTCAGAGAAACTCAGTAGAGCTCCTCAGATTGCATCCAGTCGACCTGGGCACATTTCTAAAACTGAGGTCTGGAGGAGGGGCATAGAGGGAGGAACCAGTTCATACCCAATGAAAAGTCTTTAGAGTGCCCATGGCTCCTGCGGAACAGTCTATACCCCCATGGTCAATAAGTGGACCCCAGCATCCTCTAGGACGTATGAGAAAATAAGAGTAATTTAGTTTAAAGCAAAAAGTTTAGATGGATACAGAAATCGAATTTTAAGGTAGACTGTTAGAAATTAGAGGCTATAAGGGTTGACCAAAAAAAAAAAGCCAAGGGTTATTCAGACTAAATTTGAAAGCATATAAACTATGGCTATTTAACACAGGTTACCAGTGAGGCAGATGTTTAGCTGATGAAAGGTGATAAATTACACTGTTTGATTATGCTAACCCTAACCCTGTGTGCCTTTATTAACTATGCCTCATTGGCCAAAATGACACAAATTGGTTGCTAAGGTTAGGGATATTCTTGCATTAATTATCGGTGAGGTTTTCTATCTTCAATAAACCCGCCCCAGACTCCTGTGAAACATGCTGAGCATTGTGTGCCTGTGTCCCGTGTGTGGTGTGGCTGCTGATCCCTGGGTAAGCCAGCAACCACATATATTGCATACAACTTTACATTCATGTTTATATCTGCTGTCCGGCTACCCCCTGCAGTCTTTGGTCAGCGCTGCAACCCAGGGGCAGCAGCCAATGTCGATTGCTTCTATACTATAACTACATTTTGTAAACATGCACAATTAAAATTCTTACCAACGAACAGATATCCAACCACCAGCCACAAATCAGAGGGAACACACCAATTTCTACAACCACTAGCAAAGACACCTTTAAGATAAAAAAAGAAAAATATTTCCAATATGTTGTTTTTCATAGCTTGTCACAATTATCAAACATTTGACATAAATGAATAACCATTAGTCCCATTTTTGAGACGGAATTATATTTTAATTGTAAGGATTCATATGTTACCTTTACAACAATGTAGCAAATGCCCAATAATCGTTGTGAACGTTGAAACTTAACAACAGCTGCTACACCCTGACAAATATTTTAAGGAAAATGTATAATACAGTAGAACCTGTTAAAGTATAAATGTTACAGGAAACAAACATAAAGTGGACAATTTAGTTAGGAGTGATACAAATTCAGGTGTTGTGCATTGTGTGCAAAACCTGTAAATATGGTGGCATTTCAAGACACCTCTTGATTTTCACGGTTGTACATATAGAAGAATGTTAAGAATTTGGAAAAGCTATAGAGATGCACATTTGCGACGTCTTAATGTAAGTAAATATTAATCCATGGTTCTTGGCATTACCAGAGGAGCACCCATAGCAGATACGGTAAAAAAAAGACAAACCAAATTTTGATCCGATTGTCCATTTGGCCATTACCGTTCACGCAACACAAGCCACACATCGGTAATGATGTCATTATGTCAACCCTCTTTTTATTCCCTTAGGGGAGGTTTATTAAAATTCTTATTACGTAATTTTCCTACAGTACAGTATATCCCACCTGGAGAATACCTGTTAAATTCCAGCTTCTAACATATCGGTGAGTAAGAGAATTAGTGATGAATCAGTCAGTCAGGGCTTTTGCATATCTATCTATATCTACACACACCAACAATAGAAACACAGAAACATAGAAGACCTTTTTGCCCATCAGCCTGCCCCTTTTTCACCTGTTGATAACCTCAACCCTATTTGAGGTTTAGTTCTTTGTAAGAATACTCTTATATCTATCCTAAGCATTTTAAATTGCTGCAATATGTTAACCTCTACCACCAATTTGTAGGTTTACCAACGTGCGTCAGAAACAGGTCACAATAAAATACAGCCATTGCTTGCTAAATAACTGATTTGTAGTGGTATACATTCAGAATGTCAACATTGACAAATTAGCCAATTTCATGGTTTGGGGTACTTGACAACTGAATGGAAAAACATATTAACTTGCCAACTTCCTGAGTGTCGACTTTCTGTACCACACCCCTTATATCCTATATAATAAAAGCCAACTCTGCTCCTTACCTGTTAGCTGAGACAGCTCTAACAAAAAGTAAAACTAATACTTCAGGGAGATGTTGCACCCTTCTAACCTGTGCTGGTAATATTAATACTGATCTGACTATTTCACACTTGCTGCATACGGAGAGAGGGCGCTGAGGTAAGAGCATGGGGGTAGGTGCATATAGGGACCGGGGGGATGGAGAGTGGGGTAGGGGCAGATAGGGACTGGGGGAGAAAAAGGGGACAGGAGACTTGGGGAAGATAGGGACTGGGGAGAGAGGGGAGGCTTGGGGCAGATAGGACATGGGGGTGGGGGGGGAGAGAGGGGGGAGGGGATGGGTTAGATAGGGACTGAGGAGAGTGGAAGGGTAGGGTCAAATAGGGACAGTGGAGAGATGCAGATTTTTTCAATATAGTCACCTCGGATACGGACACACTCCCTATGTACACTGCACCCCCACATACCCCTCCATTTAGTGCTCCCTATATACAGGGCATCCTCCTCCTCCATATACCACATAATCTGCACCACCTTCTCCATATACTATGTTGCAACCCCAGGTTACTTGCCATCCCAGGACTCAGCAACAAGTAGCAGCAGTAACTAGGAAACAGATGCAGGAACCACTATATGGTACGGCAGTGCTCACAGCGGAGGCATAGGGGGCACGTGTGGCCACTTACCGGCAGAGGGAGAAGGTGAATCAGTCTGGCAGGAAGAGGTAAGACCCTGTGTCGGGTGAATAGTGCAGCGACCAGTCGGTGCTGGTGCTGCAGATGATGCGGGTGAGGCAGATAACCGGCTCAGCTGCTTTATATATACACTGCATACCAAAGGAGGGGCAGTGTTCTGTGCTCGCCACTCCCACACCCCGGATAGGCCATACCCAGACCCTTTTGGACAGCTGCTGGGGGTTACTGGTGTCCTCTAACCACCAGACTGACCGTGAGCTGTACAGGCACTGGTGAGCTTACATGTGCCAGTACTGGTATATATAGTGCAGCATCATTGTAGCCTGCCCATTACAGATACATACTCAGCATGACAGAGCCCCGGCTCCCAGCAACAGGACTTCCTTAAACCAGGTAGCTCCTGTGTGAGAAGCGCCGCCCTCCTACTATAAATTCGGCCCCGCTGTCCATCATTTTGACAGGCTTTTAACTAGTATAACATATTTGCAATAATTCTGACATTAGAATTGTAATTCCAAAGACACTTTCATCCATTACAGAATTTGTCAGCATAAAATGTTTGCTTATATTTAGTATTTGGATGTTACATTATGTTTTATAGCATTCAATTATACAGTGTCAAGGGCACCAAACAAAATAGAATACTTGTGGCATTTGGAAGGAGAGTGCAAAGGTCAAATATGGAAATCATCAGGAAAGATTAATGGGCAAGTCTGCAAATGATTCCTTTATATCATCATTGTGGACCCATAATAGCTGCTGTCAAAATCCTGATATTGCATCATGCAAGGGGAATTTTTTGTGACAATGTTATAACCCCTCTGCAAAAGTGAGCTGAGCACTGCCCATCAGCAGGATTTGTTGATCCTTTTACCAGTAAATTCTACATTGAGCAATCTCCTAACTCAAGTCAGTAGACTTAATGGCATTGGATTTTTTGTGCATCATTGTAACCAATAATTAATGTTGACACAACAATTTATACAAATATGATGGCAACATTGAAAAAAGGGGACAGGCAACATTGTCAGAATGTCAACATTATAGTTAGGTTGCAGGAGGTTAGGGTTAGGCACTAGAAACTATTCAGTACGGCATCGGGAGACATTGAAGGTATTTGAGAGGACCATTCAGAAGTTGAGCGAGGTCAGTAGTGGGTACATGTTCCGTGCGTATGCGGGCATAAATAGTCGAAATGGAGTATGTCCCAGAGCGTAGGAGCGTATCTAGGGAATTAATAGAGACTGACGGAAGAAGATGGGATAGGACTGATTGTATATAGTGTGAGGCCTGAAAAAAGTAGAATGCATGGTGAGGATGAATGTCAAATTTGGTTAATACATCAGCAAAAGAAAGCATCCTTTTCCTAGAGTCAAGAAGGTCACCAATCTGTGTAATCCCAGCCGTGCGACAAGTATTGAACGGAAAAGAGGCCTGACCCTTCTGGAATTGCAGGTTACCAACCAGAGGGAGAAATAATGAGTAGGTATATTGTAGCTTTAGAGATTTTCTAGATAACCGCCATGCCATAATGGTAGAGGTTAAGAGTAGGTTGTCGAGGTGAGGGGGCGACAATTCAGATCTGTTCGCGTGTAGAAGAAAACTAAGAGACACGGGGGCACAAAGTTGGGAATCAAGCATCGAGTCGGTAAAGACTGACGTACCTCTAAGCCAGTCCATAGCGAAATAATGAAGGCACGCTCTATTGTATTGCTCTATGTCCGGCAAATTTACACCCCCATTCTGTACCGTCTGGGACAGTTTGAAGAAGCTTATTCTGGGTCGTTTATTGGCCCAAATAAATTTAGAAATAGATGAGTTAAGGGAGGATAGATCAGATTTTGAGAGCATGATTGGAACTATCTGGAGGACATAGAGCAATTTGGGGAAGCTAGCCATCTTATCTAGGTTGCAGCTTCCCAGTAAATTAAGGGGCAGTTCTTACCAGAGCGCTAGTTCAGTCTGAATTTTGGTAAGGATAGGGCGTATGTTGTCAAGGTAAAGACGAGTAGGGTCAGAGGGGAGAAGGATCCCAAGATACGCGATGTGGGTGGGGGCCCAGCGAAACAGAAAAGTAGTGTCCCACCCCGTGGTGACCTGGGTAGACATGGCCAGAGCCTCAGATTGGTCATAGTTGAAGGAGAAACCGGCAAAGGAGGAGAAACGTTCAATAGTGTTCTGTAATGCCGGAATAGATAGTCTCGGGTTAGAGGTAAAAAGGAGGACATCATCCGCAAATACCAACAGTTTCACCTCTCTATTACCTATCCTAATACCCCGGAAGGCAGATAGGTTGAGGATATACCGTAAAAAAGGTTCTAGAGCCAGATTGAAAAGAAGGGGGGAGAGTGGGCATCCCTGTCTAGTCCCTCTTTCAAGAATAAAGGGAGATGAGGGGAAATTATTGACTACTACCTGCGCAGTAGGGCTGTTATAAAGGGAGTCGACAAGGCCGAGTAAGTTCTCACCAAATTGTTGATGAATCAAGACTCTAGCTAAGTGAGGCCAAGCAATCTTGTCAAAAGCCTTTTCTGCATAAAGGTTTATCAAAATGTTATCAGTGATATTGTGAGTAAGTGATGGCCACTGAGGCGGTTCTGATACCCTGTACAGATTGTCTATGTTTAATAAAGCCCATCTGCGCAGGTGATATAACATGGGAAAGGCAGGGCTGTAGTCTGTTGGCCATCAGTTTCGTGAGAATTTTGAAATCCTGATTGAGAAGGGAGATCGATCTGTAGGAACTGGGTAGGGAGGGATCTTTGCCAGGTTTTGCCAGAACTATTATAGTGGCCTCATTAAATCTAATTGGAGTACACTTGGAGATAAGAATATGATTATAAAGAGATGCAAGAGTGAGAGCAAGCTCGTCACAAAGCATTTTATAAAACTCCGCGCCAAAGCCATCTGGGCCAGGGCTTTTATTGTTAGGTAGGGTCTTAATGACGTCAACAACCTCCTCAACCGTGACCGGTGATTCCAGAAAGTCTCTCTCCTCTTGGGCCAAGACCAGGAGGGCAGCCTCCTCTAGAAAGGAGCGATTAGCCTCCAAGTCATCAGGGCCTTTGGCGTATAGAGATTGATAAAAGCTCCGAAATTAATTGCATATGGTTTCGGGGTCAGTGGTCAGTGTGCCCGAGTTTACGATTGCATTCACCCATGTGCGGGATTTAGGGCCCTTGATTAAATTGGCCAACAGTTTGCCCGACTTATTGCCCCACCTGTGAAATCTGTTGCGTTGGTAGTCATAGGATAGTTGGGCTTGTTCCGTGAGGAACGCATCATAGCGGAGTTTGGTAGAAAGTTAAGCTTCCTTGTGTGCGGGGGAGTCATGTTGGGTATATCTCCTGTACGCAGAGGTGAGTGTGGCACTTATGGTCTGTAATTGGGAAGAAAACTTCCTCCGTTTAGAAGGATATCATGTGTCCGCGAAGGACAGCCTTAGCCGCGCCCCAAAATATTGGCGAGTCTAAACTCGGATCGCTATTATCTAGATTGTAATTGAGCCAGGACTGTTTGAGATGGAGAAGGAAATCAGTGGAGTGACGCAAATATGCAGGAAAACGCAATCTAGGGATACTACGGGGAGGCAAGGTCAGTCGGATGTGGAGAGATATCGGGGCATGATCGGTTATAATAATATTCTCAATAGAGGTGTAAGTAACTTTGGGTAGGAGGCCAGTGACAGTAAAAATATAATCAATTCGAGAATGGGAGGAATGAGGATGGGAATAGAAAGAAAAGTCTTTCTGAGTGGGATGTAGTATACACCAGGGATCTAATAGGTCTAGTTGAGTACAGAAAGAGGAAAGTAACTGAGCGGAGGGTGTGTTAGTGGTGGTATGTACCCCTGGTCTGTCCATGGATGGGTCGACTACCAAATTCAAGTCCCCGCCGACAACCAAATTTTGGCTACCCCAGTTAAGGAGAGTCGTTAAAAGATCTGCAAAAATAAATATATATATATATATATATATAAATATATATATATATATATATATATATATATATAAATATATATATATATATAAATATATATATATATATATATATATATATATATATATACACACACACACACATAGCGGCAAAAAAGTATTTGGACAGCCACCGATTGTGCAAGTTGACCGACTTAAAAAGATGAGAGAGGTCTGTAATTTCCATCATAGGTACACTTCAACTGTGAGAGACAGAGTCTGAAGACCGTTGAAGATGGCTCTTAGTTCCAGAATGTTTATCGGCAGGCCGGCTTCCAAACTTGACCACCTTCCTTGGAAGGTTTCCCCTGCGCCCCAGCCCCGGAAACTTGCATCCGTGGTTAGAAGGATCCAGTCCTGAATCCCGAACCTGCGGCCCTCCAGAAGGTGAAATAATTGCAGCCACCAGAGGTGTGAAATCCTGGCCTTTGGCGACAGACGCATTCTCTGATGCATGTGTAGATGGGATCCCGACCACTTGTCTAGGAGATCCACTTGGAAGGACCAAGCGTGAAACCTCCCGTACTGCATAGCCTCATACGAGGCCACCATCTTTCCCAGAAGGCAAATGCACTGATGAATTGACACCAGGGCTGGCTTCGAGACATCCCGGAGCATTGTTTGAATCACCAACGCCTTTTCCACTGGGAGAAACACCCTTTGCATTTCCGTGTCGAGGATCATTCCCAGAAAGGACAACCTTCTGGTTGGTACCAAGTGTAACTTTGGAAGATTTAGGATCCAACCATATTTTCTGAGAAGCTGAGTCGTGAGTGTTATGGACCATAACAGCTTCTCCTGCAGATCGTCCAGTTTCGGAATTATATTCACCCCTTGTCTGCAGAGGAGAATCATAATTTCCGCCATCACCTTGGGGAATACCCTCGGTGCTGTGGAGAGACCGAATGGGAGGGCCTGGAACTGAATGTGACAGTCCAACAGCACAAATAAGATAAGCTTGATGCGGCAGCCAAATCAGAATGTGGAGGTACGCATTCTTGATATCCAGGGATACTAGGAATTTGCCCTCCTCCAGACCTGATATCATCACCCTTGGGGACTCCATTTTGAACTTGAACTCCCTCAGAAAGGGGTTTAGTGATTTTAAGTTCAGAATGGGCCTGACTGAACCATCCTGTTTCGGTACTACAAAAAGGTTCGAATAGTAACCTTTGTTCTGCATGTGAGGTGGCACTGGCACAATGACTTGTGCCTCCATTAACTTCTGGACGGCTTCACTCAGGACAGTCCTGTCTGCCAGCAGAGCTGGCAAGCCTGATCTGAAATATCGGTGAGGACGAAGATTTTGAAATTCCAGCCCGTACCCCTATGACACAATTATCTTGCACCCAGGGGTCCAGGCCGGAGGACACCCAGACATGACTGAAATGTCTGAGTCTCGTTCCCACCGGGCCAACATCCGAGGCGTGCAGTCCACCGTCATGCGGAGTACTTTGGTGTACCTGAAGGAGGTTTCTGTTCCTGGGAACCTGCAGCCGCAGGCTTCTTGAACTTGGGCCGACCTCCCCGAAAGAAGGTGTTGGACAGCTTTGGCTTTCTGGGCTTGTTAGACCTAAAGGACTATGGCGTAACTAAAGACAAGGGTTTCTTCGGAACAGATGTAGCTGAGGGAAGGAAGGGTGACTTACCAGCCATAGCCGTGGAGATCTATGCTTTTAACGCTTCCCCAGATAGCCTGACCTGTGTAGGGTAGGGTCTCCACACTTCTCCTGGATTCCGCGTCAGCAGACCACTGGCGCAACCACAGCCCTCGACGAGCCGATACTGACATGGAGGAAATCCCGCAGCCATGGAACCCAGGTCCTTCATGGATTCCACCAGAATCCTGCCGAATCCTGAATGTTATGTAAAAACAATTCAACATCACATTTCTCCATAGTATCCAAATCCTCAAGTAACGTGCCTGACCAATTTACTACAGCTTTGGCAATCCTAGCACTGGCAATAGTGGGACGTAGTATTGACCCAGAAGCAGTGTACATGGATTTGAGCGCATTATCAATTTTATGATCAGCCGGCTCTTTCAAAGCGGTACAGTAGATCCTGTAACAGGTAAAACCACCTTTTTTGAGAGTCTGGATACTGACGCGTCAACAATAGGTGGGTTTTCCCATTTTTCCCTATCCTCTACCGGGAAAGTAAACGCTACCAGAACCCTTTTAGGTATCTGGAATTTTTTATACAGGTTTTCCCAAGCCTTTTCAAATATAGCATTTAATTCTTTTGATGCAGGGAAGGTTAGCAAGGCTTTCTTATTTTCAGTAAAGTAAGCCTCCTCAACCTGCTCGGGTGTTGCAGCAGTAACACATTCCTAATAACCTCTATAATCAACTGCACACCTGTGGAAAAAGATGCAGCTCCCCGCAACACATCACCGTCACCGTCTGTAGTATCAGAGTCAGTATTGGTATAAACCTGCATGATCTGAGCAAGCGCACGTTTATGGGAATATACAGCAGGGAGCCCTGATGTACCATAATTTGGCTAGACTGCCAGAGAGTTCTGTAAAGCCTGAGTTGCAGATTCTTCCTGTGCAACCCAATTAGAAATCTGATAAATTATAGATTTGATAGAGGATAACCACTCAGGCTCCCTTGCTGGAATCTGTGCTAAACCAGTGCAATCCTGATTACATGGAAGGGGATCATCCTGAGTAGACATATCCTCTGCAGCATATGAGACAGAGTCCCTTTACATTGCTTAATGGAGACCACAGACACTCCACACACACACAGGGGAGGGAGACAGAGTTTTACCCCCAAGAATGGCAAGAGAGAGACAGAGATTGGAGCCAACCCACACACAGCGCTTCTAATATGAAGGGAGACCCCCTATCAGCGCTGACTGTGCACCTTAATAGGTTACACAGTTGTTTTGCAGCCTCCCCTACCTTCTACAACCCCCTGGTACTGTGATAGATAGCTGGAGTTGCTGTGGAGGGACTTGTTCTTCACTGACAGCGCTGTGCAGGCAGGAAAATGGCGCTGAAACGCTGCTGGGTCCACTCCGCCCCCAAAATGGCGCTGTCTTGCCGCTGTTCACAGGATTATACTGGCCTGAGGATTGATGCTGGCTGTGATCCGGGGACCCCGACAGGCTGTGTGAACAGTGTAGGGTATAGGCGCTGGCTCAGGGCACCCCTCACAGCGCCGCACTATGTACCGCTGAGCCTCCGAAGCGCAGTTAATACTGATCCTACCCTGATGCCGCCATCTTCACACCGGCCCCCCGCTGGTGGTATTCTAAAACCATGAGATAGTGATAAATAAAGAAGAACTTAAATGAATAATCACCCTAGAAAAACAAACATGATGGTCTGAATTTAGACAATGGAATTTGTTCCATCACTACTGGGTCCAATAAAGCAGACTGAATCATCCGATACTACAATTGGATGTAACTATACTGTATATTAGGATGTCATTTGTTTTGAGATCTAAATGCAGAAACACAAGGATGATCAGTATAGGTAACATAGTAACAATTTTTGAGGCTGAAAAAAAGGGGTGGTCTTCAGTATGCCGGCGGTCGGGCTCCCGGCGACCAGCATACCTGCGCCGGGAGCCCGACAGCCGACATACCGACACTTATTCTCCCTCGTGGGGGTCCACGACCCACCTGGATGGAGAATAAAATAGTGTGGCGCGCGTAGCGCGCCACCGTGCCCGTAGCGCGGCGACGCAAGGGGCTCATTTGCGCTCACCACACTGTCGGTAAGCCGGCGGTCGAGCTCCCGGCGCCGGTATGCTGGTCGCCGGGAGCCCGACCGCCGGCATATCGTAGTGAACCCGAAAAAAAATAAGAATTTACTCACCGGTAATTCTATTTCTCGTAGTCCGTAGTGGATGCTGGGAACTCCGTAAGGACCATGGGGAATAGACGGGCTTCGAAGGAGACTGGGCACTCTAAAAGAAAGATTAGGTACTATCTGGTGTGCACTGGCTCCTCCCTATATGCCCCTCCTCCAGACCTCAGTTAAGGAAACTGTGCCCGGAAGAGCTGACAGTACAAGGAAAGGATTTGGAATCCAGGGTAAGACTCATACCAGCCACACCAATCACACCGTACAACTCGTGATAACTATACCCAGTTAACAGTATAAACAAAAAACTGAGCCTCATTCAAAAGATGGCTCATAACAATAACCCTTAAGTTAAGCAATAACTATATACATGTATTGCAGAGAGTTCGCACTTGGGACGGGCGCCCAGCATCCACTACGGACTACGAGAAATATAATTACCGGTGAGTAAATTCTTATTTTCTCTGACGTCCTAGTGGATGCTGGGAACTCCGTAAAGACCATGGGGATTATACCAAAGCTCCCAATGAGCACCGAATGAGCAAACTCAAGGTCCTCCTCAGCCAGGGTATCAAACTTGTAGAATTTTGCAAATGTGTTTGAACCCGACCAAGTAGCAGCTCGGCAAAGCTGTAAAGCCGAGACCCCTCGGGCAGCCGCCCAAGAAGAGCCCACCTTCCTTGTGGAATGGGCTTTTACTGATTTAGGATGCGGCAGTCCAGCCGCAGAATGTGCAAGCTGAATCGTGCTACAGATCCAGCGAGCAATAGTCTGCTTTGAAGCAGGAGCACCCAGCTTGTTGGGTGCATGCAGGATAAATAGCGAGTTAGTTTTTCTGACTCTAGCCGTCCTGGAAACATAAATTTTCAGGGCCCGGACTACGTCCAGCAACTTGGAGTCCTCCAAGTCCCGTGTAGCCGCAGGCATCACAATAGGTTGGTTCAAATGAAATGCTGATACCACCTTTGGGAGAAATTGGGGACGAGTCCTCAATTCCGCCCTGTCCATATGGAAAATCAGATATGGGCTTTTACATGACAAAGCCGCCAATTCTGACACACGCCTAGCCGAAGCTAATGCCAACAGCATGACCACCTTCCACGTGAGATACTTTAACTCCACGGTCTTAAGTGGCTCAAACCAATGTGATTTCAGGAAATCCAACACAACGTTGAGTTCCCAAGGTGCCACTGGAGGCACAAAAGGGGGCTGAATATGCAGCACTCCCTTAACAAACGTCTGAACTTCAGGCAGTGAAGCCAGTTCTTTTTGAAAGAAAATAGAGAGGGCCGAAATCTGGACCTTTATGGACCCCAATTTTAGGCCCATAGTCACCCCTGACTGTATGAAGTGCAGAAATCGACGCAGCTGGAATTCCTCTGTTGGGGCCTTCCTGGCCTCACACCAAGCAACATATTTTCGCCATATGCGGTGATAATGCTTTGCTGTCACATCCTTCCTAGCTTTTATCAGCGTAGGAATGACTTCATCTGGAATGCCCTTTTCCGTTAGGATCCGGCGTTCAACCGCCATGCCGTCAAACGCAGCCGCGGTAAGTCTTGGAACAGACAGGGCCCCTGCTGTAGCAGGTCCTGTCGGAGAGGCAGAGGCCCTGGGTCCTCTGAGATCATTTCTTGTAGTTCTGGGTACCAAGTTCTTCTTGGCCAATCCGGAACGATGAGTATAGTTCTTACTCCTCTTTTTCTTATTATCCTCAGCACCTTGGGTATGAGAGGAAGACGAGGGAACACATAAACCGACTGGTACACCCACGGTGTCCCTAGTGCGTCCACAGCTATCGCCTGAGGGTCCCTTGACCTGGCGCAATATCTTTTTAGTTTTTTGTTGAGGCGGGACGCCATCATGTCCACCTGTGGCGGTTCCCAACGATTTACAATCAGCGTGAAGACTTCTGGATGAAGTCCCCACTCTCCCGGGTGGAGGTCGTGCCTGCTGAGGAAGTCTGCTTCCCAGTTGTCCACTCCCGGAATGAACACTGCTGACAGTGCTAGCACGTGATTCTCCGCCCAATGAAGAATCCTTGTGGCTTCTGCCATCGCCATCCTGCTTCTTGTGCCGCCCTATCGGTTTACATGGGCGACCGCCGTGATGTTGTCTGACTGAATCAGCACCGGTTGGTTTTGAAGCAGGGGCTCTGCTTGACTCAGGGCGTTGTAAATGGCCCTTAGTTCCAGTATATTTATGAGTAGGGAAGTCTCCTGACTTGACCACTGTCCTTGGAAGTTCCTTCCCTGAGTGACTGCCCCCCATCCTCGGAGGCTCGCATCCGTGGTCACCAGGACCAAGTCCTGTATGCCGAATCTGCGGCCCTCGAGAAGATGAGCACTCTGCAGCCACCACAGCAGAGACACCCTGGCCCTCGGGGACAGGGTGATCAACCGATGCATCTGAAGATGCGATCCGGACCATTTGTCTAACAGATACCACTGAAAGATCCTTGCATGGAATCTGCCGAAGGGAATTGCTTCATAAGAAGACACCATCTTTCCCAGGACCCGCGTGCACTGATGCACCGACACCTGTTTTGGTTTCAGGAGGTCCCTGACCAGAGATGACAATTCCTGGGCCTTCTCCCCGGGGAGAAACACCTTCTTCTGTTCTGTGTCCAGAATCATGCCCAAGAACAGCAGACGCGTCGCAGGAATCAGCTGCGACTTTGGGATATTCAGAATCCAGCCGTGCTGTTGCAACACTTACCGAGATAGTGCTACGCTGACTAACAACTGCTCCTTGGACCTCGCCTTTATAAGGAGATAGTCCAAGTACGGGATAATTATCACTCCCTTCTTTCAGAGGAGTATCATCATTTCTGCCATTACCTTGGTAAATACCCTCGGTGCCGTGGACAGACCAAACGGCAACGTCTGGAATTGGTAATGACAGTCCTGTACCACAAACCTGAGGTACTCCTGGTGAGGCGGGTAAATGGGGATATGCAGGTAAGCATCCTTGATGTCCAGCGACACCATAAAATCCCCCTCTTCCAGGCTTGCAATAACCGCCCTGAGCGATTCCATTTTGAACTTGAACTTCCTTATATAAGTGTTCAAGGATTTCAAATTTAGAATGGGTCTCACCGAACAGTCTGGTTTCGGTACCACAAACATTGTGGAATAGTAACCCCGTCCCTGTTGAAGGAGGGGAACCTTGATTATCACCTGCTGGAGGTACAGCTTGTGAATAGCCGCCAGTACTATCTCCCTTTCCCTGGGAGCAGCTGGCGAGGCTGATTTGAGGTAACGGCGAGGGGGAGTCGCCTCGAACTCCAGCTTGTATCCCTGAGATACCACCTGTATAACCCAGAGATCCACCTGTGAGCAAACCCACTGGTCGCTGAAGTTCCGGAGACGCGCCCCCACCGCACCTGGCTCCACCTGTGGAGCCCCAGCATCATGCGGTGGACTTAGTGGAAGCAGGGGAGGATTTTTGTTCCTGGGAACTGGCTGCCTGATGCAGCTTCTTTCCTCTACCCCTGCCTCTGGGCAGAAAGGATGCGCCTCTGACCCGCTTGCCTTTCTGAGGCCGAAAGGACTGTACTTGATAATACGGTGCTTTCTTAGGCTGTGAGGGAACCTGAGGTAAAAAAGTCGACTTCCCAGCTGTTGCTGTGGATACGAGGTCCGAGAGACCATCCCCAAACAATTCCTCACCCTTATAAGGCAAAACCTCCATGTGCCTTTTAGAATCAGCATCACCTGTCCACTGCCGAGTCCATAATACTCTCCTGGCAGAAATGGACATTGCATTAATTCTAGATGCCAGCCGGCAAATGTCCCTCTGTGCATCCCTCATATATAAGACGACGTCTTTTATATGCTCTATGGTTAGCAAAATAGTATCCCTGTCGAGGGAATCAATGTTGTCTGACAGGGTATCAGACCATGCTGCTGCAGCACTACACATCCATGCTGAAGCAATTGCAGGTCTCAGTATAGTACCTGAGTGTGTATATACAGACTTCAGGATAGCCTCCTGCTTTCTATCTGCAGGCTCCTTTAGGGTGGCCGTATCCTGAGACGGCAGTGCCACCTTTTTTGATAAGCGTGTGAGCGCCTTGTCCACCCTAGGGGATGTTTCCCAACGTAGCCTATCCGTTGCCGGAAAAGGGTACGCCATCAGTAGCCTCTTAGAAATCACTAGTTTCTTATCAGGGGAACACCACGCTTCTTCACACAATTCATTTAACTCATCAGATGGGGGAAAAGTCACTGGCAGTTTTTTCTCCCCAAACATAATACCCATTTTGGTGGTAACCGGGTTAATGTCAGAAATGTGCAATACATTTTTCATTGCAGTAATCATGCATCGGATGGCCCTTGTGGACTGTACATTTGTCTCATCCTCATCTACACTGGAGTCAGACTCCGTATCGACATCTGTGTCTGCCATCTGAGCTAGCGGGCGTTTATGAGCCCCTGATGGCCTCTGAGACGCCTGGGCAGGCGCGGGCTGAGAAGCCGGCTGTCCCAAGGCTGCTGCGTCATCCAACCTTTTATGTAAGGAGTTGACACTGTCGGTTAATACCTTCCACATATCCATCCACTCCGGTGTCGGCCCCGTCGAGGGCGACACCACGACACCACACTTATCTGCTCCTGCTCCGCCTCCACGTAACCCTCCTCATCAAACATGTCGACACAGCCGTACCGACACACCGCACACACACAGGGAATGCTCTGTCTGAGGACAGGACACCACAGAAGTCCTTTGGGGAGACAGAGAGAGAGAGTATGCCAGCACACACCACAGCGCTATATAACACAGGGATTTACACTGACAAAAAAGTTAATTTTCCCAATAGCTGCTTATATCACATTTGCGCCTAAATTTATGTGCTGCCCCCCCCTCTTTTTTACCCTTGTTGTAGTGTATACTGTAGGGGAGAGCCTGGGGAGCGTCCTTCCAGCGCAGCTGTGAAGAGAAAATGGCGCTGGTGTGCTGAGGAAGAAAGCCCCGCCCTCTCCGCGGCGGGCTTCTCCCGCTTTTTTTATAATGTTAATGGCGGGGGATTAGGCACATATACAGTTTTATAAACTGTATTACGTGCAGTTTGCCAAAAGGTATACTAATTGCTGCCCAGGGCGCCCCCCCCAGCGCCCTGCACCCACCAGTGACCGGAGTGTGTGGTGTGCTGTGGGAGCAATGGCGCACAGCTGCAGTGCTGTGCGCTACCTTAATGAAGACAGGAGTCTTCAGCCGCCGTTTTTCGTCGATTCTTCCGTCTTCTGGCTCTGCAAGGGGGACGGCGGCGCGGCTCCGGGAACGGATGATCGAGGTCGGGCCCTGTGTTCGAACCCTCTGGAGCTAATGGTGTCCAGTAGCCTTAGAAGCACAAGCTAGCTGCAAGCAGGTAGGTTTGCTTCTCTCCCCTCAGTCCCTCGTAGCAGTGAGTCTGTTGCCAGCAGATCTCACTGAAAATAAAAAACCTAACAAATACTTTCTTTCTAGCAAGCTCAGGAGAGCCCACTAGAAGCACCCAGCTCTGGCCGGGCACAGATTCTAACTGAGGTCTGGAGGAGGGGCATAGAGGGAGGAGCCAGTGCACACCAGATAGTACCTAATCTTTCTTTTAGAGTGCCCAGTCTCCTTCGGAGCCCGTCTATTCCCCATGGTCCTTACGGAGTTTCCAGCATCCACTAGGACGTCAGAGAAAAGACAATGTCTCCGGCAGGGTCCACAGGATAACATTGGGATATGATGACGCGACAGCAGATTTGCACCAAACTGTCAAAGCTTTCAGCCTCCCAGCATGCAATGGGTCCCCGTCCATATATGCCCACCTCCTGGCTCAGGCAAATCAGTTTTTTTTGTGCAGCAGGAGCCGGACCATGGTCAAAAGGGTTGCTGTTTTTTTTTTTTTTTTTTTTTTAACATCCATAAGCTTTTTTATTTTATTTTTATAGTCTGTTTTTCTGAGTGATCTTTCTAAAAAGCATCTTATAAGTACCTTAGAAAGAGTCGCTCCAACAACTCCCCGTTGGGTCGCAACAACACTTACCCACGAGTACAGTGCTGTTTCGGCGGGCGTCTGTGTCGGATGTACTAGCAAGTCGAGCAGATGTTATGAGGTTGTGGCCGAAGCATGGGGAGAAGCTAAGGCATCGGTGCCACTTAGAGGGGGAACACTGACACAACCGGACTGTTTCGGGAGGAAACTACCAAACAGTCGCTGACGCAGCTGCCACCTAGGGTTCACCAGCGCTAGGCCTTACAGATCAAAGGCTCAAGGGGTAGTATGAGGAAGTGGTTCCTAGGGTTGATGTCAGCAGTGGGGAGTCAGACGCTCCCCTGGTCGCCCCTTCCCCCAGTTCATGACCAGTTTTCTCAGAATATCCAGCCATGAACTGTTTTCCAGCGTCCAGAGACGCTTTGTATCTAAGAGGACCCAGTCGCAATATAGGTGGCTGTGTGGATGGTGCGTCAGTGTTCACTTGGGTGTCTGTGTTCACTATATGTTCACGGGGCGAATGTGTACACTATTAGCGTCTGGATCCACTCAGCGTTCGCTGACGTATTGATCAGTCCTGGAAGCGGGGTGAATCTCCCTGTATCCCACTCTGCTGAGCACGGGTAATAAAGCACTAAGGGGTATATTCAATTAGCAGTGATAACAGACTTTTCACGTGAAAAGTCCGGTTTTCGGGTGAAAAAACAGACTTTTCACGTGAAACGCAATTACAGGCTATTCAATTATCCTGGATAATTGATCGGTGATCATTTTTTCACTAATTTCACTTCACCTTCTCTGAAGCAGGTGAAAAGTTGGGAAAAGTAACTATTTTAAGGTAAAAATGTTTGGATATGGTACAGAACTCCTGGGACACCCCCCTTAATGACTAAATAGGCACGTTGAAGTTTTTAATTATTTTTAATTGGCCAATAGTGACATGTCATTTTTGGGGTGAAAAAGTAAAAAGTGATGGAAATTGGGGTTCAAGGTATGGGACAGGTATATTGGGGTGCTTTATGAGTGGGACAGGTGTTTTTTAGGCTTGCAGATGGGAGTAATCGGTCTGTTTCCACTTTTTTTTTTAAAGTACCCTAAAATGACCCAAATATATACTTATACCATTTTCATGTACCCCAAATTTAATGAGAGCATTTATTTTGCTCAAAAAAACTTGCTTTCTAGAATTTTTTTGCCTTTTTAAAAAAATGCATATAACAGCCATTTCACACAATTTAAGTCCCCAAAAACGCTCTAATGTGATCTCTAACACACTTCTCTTCTGTTTTCCTATGTTAGTTTAGCATTTTTTGGGGTACAGGCTGATTTCCCCATTTTCACCTGCACTTTTCACTGGAAGAATTTTCACGTGAAACCCGGTCGGAATTGAATAGGTCGAAAAACGGAGCGTTTTCGCGCCAATTTTCGTCCGATTGCCGCAAAAAAATTTTGGGCGGAAAATTGCCGCAAATTTGCGGATAATTGAATACCCTAGTAAGTCTCTATCTACCTTTTGAGTACGAATAGTTGGATAAGTGCCTGATGCATACAAGTCTCCTATATAAGGTAATGCAGTATTATGTTCTCCTACATACTTGAAATGTATTTGTAGTTGATTATGTGCTCAAATTGCTTATTATACTAATGTATAACCTGTGACTGATTGCTAGTATTATTGCTGACTTTACTATAAAATGTGTCCATTTCTGTGTATTCCGATCCGATCAATGCTCGTGCAAAGCGGGGTAGGGTCGGATTGTATGTCACTTTAACAAAATTTAAAGTGATTACAGTCACAAATTGTGTAGTACACTGTTCAAACGTGTGATTATTTATCATGTCTTAGGGTGTGTACACAGAGTGAGATCCCTGCTATGTTCTATTTTGAGTATGCGATTTCCCTTGAACTCAGCCAGAGCCAAGATAGCACAGATTATACAGATTTTGACTATCTGTGCTTGATATTTTGTCTACGTACGATTTTGACTAATTGACAATTTTGACTACACTTTGTACTAGATTGTACACTAGTCAAGATTGACTTGCCTGCACAGTCTATCTAGCCTTACGATACCGACCCCACGGGAGCGCGCATCGGGATCGAATCTGTATCGCAAGCTGCCTAGCACCATGAGATATGCACTAACTTTTCATAAGATTTTGACTATATAGTCAAAATCTCACAGATTTATCTCACCGTGTGTACACACTCTAAGAGCGGCAAGGGTGAGGTAATTACACTCACAGTAGCACCAAAACTCATGTCATGTTTGTCTTGCAAAACTGGGTTAACCTCCCAGGATCTGGTTCAAAATGGTTTGTGTGTAAATTGTTTTAGCTTTCACCAAAGTCTCTTGAAAAATCCAAGGCAGACAGGAGTAAGTTGAGTCCCCATGGGAGACGTTTGCACAGAAATTATCCAGTATAGCTGAGCGGTTAATTCCAACTTCTGTACCAGGTTAGGTTACACTATTAACCCTTACACAAAGCAGCCTCTCAACAAAAACAGGATGAAAGGCCAGTGGTTAGTAAATCACATAGACATGAAACATCTTCACAGTCTACACATGTTTCAGATGAGGCTTCGTCAGAGGATGAAGACTCCGTACACTCCGGATCTGCATAAAGAGATGAGGAGGAAGGTCTCAGCTCAGTGGACATATCTGAGTTAATTAATGCGATGAAATCCATTCAATCCTTAGAAGAATCAGCAGAGCCTGTGATAAAATCTCAGGCACCTGTGTTTAAACGTCCCAAAACAGATAGCTGTTCTGAACCAGGAAATTCGGTCCTGACTGAAATTATGCAAGAGGGTTGGTTTACGACCAGTAAGAAGTTTAAAACTCAAAGGAAATGGAATTATCCTCTTACGGCTGGGGACTGTTTAATGAAGGAGGCGGCTCCCAAAGTAGATACGCATGTCATTCAATTAGTGCAAAAATCTACATTACTCTGCCTTAAACGTCATTAAGTGATGTCACGGATAGGAGAGTTGATGGTTTTCTAAAAAAAACATTTTTTCCCTGTCTGGGGCAGTTATAAAAGACCAGCCATTGCTTCAGCCTGGATGGCAAAAGCAGTGGCTGCTTGGACTGATGCATTGGAAGAGGATCTTTCAATGGCATCTAGAGAGCAAAAATCCCATGTTGCACATATCAAACAGGCTGCAATGTTTTTGTAAGAAGCAGCCTTGGATATGGGTACAACTGCCTCTCAGGCGTCAGCTTCAGCAGTAGCCACTCGCAAAACAGTTTGGCTCCGTACATGGAAAGCTGATTCAGAATCCAAAAAGGTTTTGGAGTCTTTACCTTTCACGGGTATTGGATTCGAGCCTTCAGAGAGCAACTTTACCTCTGAACAAAATATCCAAAGTTCAGTAAAGGATTCAGGAGTTGCTGCACAGTCGAAAGGTATCCATTAATGTGTGTGATGGGATTGATGGTGTCAACATTCAACATGGTAGAGTATGTTCAGTTTATTCGAGGCCTCTGCAACGTCTGACTCTTTCCAAATGGAAAGGTTTTCATCAGACAATAAAAATGCAGACTATGGTCCCACCTCTGGAAGGAGATCATTAGCCTGGTGGCTACAGACAACCCATCTGGACAAAGGGAGACCCTTTTGGATATCAGACTGGGAAATTCTGACAACGGATGCCAGCCTTCAGGGCTGGGAGCGGTGTCAGGAAGAATTTGCTTCCAGGGGCAGTGGACCAAGAAAGAAAGTTGCCTACCAATAAATATATTGGAACTCCGGACCAAATACATGATTCAGGCAAAGGATGTCCTTCAGGGTACACCAGTTCAGATACACTCAGACAATGCCACGGCAGTAGTGTACCTCAACCATCAGGGAGGAACTCGCAGCCAGAAAGCAATGAAGGAGGTAAATCACGTTAAAGTGGGCAGAACTTCATCATCCAGCCTTGTCCGCAGTGTTCCTACCGGGAGTCCTAAACTGGGAAGCAGATTTCTTAGTCAACACGCCATTCATGCAAACTAATGGGCTTTACACCCCAATGTCTTCTAAATCCTGGTCGACAGGTGGGGGTTGCTGGAAATTGTTGTTCTGCCAGGACACCATGAGATCTAAGTTCCAGCATACAGGTCAAGAACAAAGGATCCCAGAGCGAACTTTGTGGATGTCCTGTCAGCGAGATGGAATTTTCATTTGGCCTATGTTTCCACCAATCGCCCTGTTACCCAGGGTGATGAGAAAGGAAAAACAAGGAAGGGGTGCCATGATACTAATAGCTTCGGCTTGGCAAAGAAGACATTGGTATACTGATCTGCAGAGGATGTTGATAGATGTTCCACCCCTACTGTCTCAAGGTCCTTGTTATCACAGACACCTGGATCGACTGTCTTTTACGGCAAGGCTCTTGAGACTTCCATCCTTAAGTCTACTGGATTCTAACAACAGGTAATTCAAACGATGCTCAGAACAAGGAAACCTTCCTCAGCTCGCATTTATCACCGATTATGGCAAGCCTGTATTCAATGGTGCAGTGATCGGAAATTTGACCTTATGTCTTTCAGAGTTTCCAGGGTCTTAGCATTCCTTCAGGTAGTAATGGATAAAGGTTTAAGGGTGGCTTCCTTGAGAGTGCAAGTGTCAGCATTAACTGTATGGTTCTAAAAGAAAATTGCTAACCTACAGGATGTGCACACTTTTTCAGGGAATGCTGCACATTCAACCTCCTTTTGTTCCTCCTACAGTGCCTTGGAATTTAGGTTTAGTCCTAAAGGACCTTTAGGTTGCCCAAATTGAACAACTTAAAACAGTGGATCTTAAATGGTTGACAGCTAAAGTTCTCTTTCTACTGGCTATTGCTTCAGCTAGAAGAGTTTCAGATTTAGGGGCATTGTTATGTCGTCCTCCATTTCTGGTTTATTCATCCAGATAGAGCAGTTCTCAGAACTAAATCTGGGTATCTTACTATGGTGGTGTCTAAATTAGACCTTAACTAAGACCCGGCCTTCCAGGGGACTGACCTTTCTGCGGGAGATGCATCATTGGACATAGTCCGTGCCTTAAGGGTCTACGTAGATCGTACCAGTGCCATCAGAAAGACAGATTCCCTCTTCATTCTCTATGGATTTCACAAGAGAGAATGACCTGCTAAGCACACACTGGCGAGGTGGCTTCGGATGACTATTTCAGAAGCATGTTCTCAAGCTGAACTCCCTGTTCTGGCTAATATCTCTGCTCACTCTACTTGTAAGGTAGGTCCATCATGGGCAGCACAACGTGCTGCTTCAGCAGAAGATATGTAAGGCAGCCACATGGTCTTCCATTAACACATTAGACATTATGCCTTTGATACCTTTGCCTCTAAGGATGCTGAATTCGGGCGAAGGATTCTCTTGTCCAATCAAGAGCATACCCACCACTAAATTGCTTTGGGACATCACAATGTTATCCTGTGGACCCTGTCGGAGAAATATACGTTATGGTAAGAACTTACTGTTGATAACGGAATTTCTCCTAAGTCCACAGGATCCACAGGGATCCCACCCTGACGCACCTGATTTGAGGATCATTTTACTCACTAGCCTCTTCCTTCTTGTACGGAAGGGTGTGCATGTGTGTTCTTCTTGCCTGATTAGGGCTCTCTATGATGCTCCTGCCTTAAGCTTTGGAAAAACAACTGCTTTGCCTGAGCTAGGAGGTGGGGATATATGGATGGGCCCATTGCATGCTGGGAGGTTGAAAGCTTTGACCGTCTGGTGCAAATCCACTGACGCGTCATCATATCCTAATGTTATCTTGTGGACTTCGGAGAAATACCATCATCAACGGTAAGTTCTTACCATAACGAATATTTGTCCATCAAGTTCAACCTGTTAGTGGTCTCCTACAATGAATTATTTTTAGACTAATTTTAACTGTAGTTAGTGTTCTGCCGTAAACTAAAAAACTCTGTTTTATTATTACTATAATACAGGATTTACCCACCATAACCCTGTATATCCTTATCAAGTCCCTGATAAAAACCAGGAGTCCACTACGTCTCAGGCACACTCCCCCATGCATTAAGCATAAAGGAAACAATCTTCCAAACATTTGCAGACGTCCGTCTGTATTAAATTGATAGCATAATCTCATGAGATTTAGAACCGCAGAAGTTTTGCGAGTACCAGCTAGGTTGAGTCTATTTTCCATTTGTGGAAAGGACCCAGATGTGAAAGCATGTGTTCTTCAATCTCACGCTTCGGGCCCATTGTCTCGCTTAGTTCACCAAAGGTTACTATTCCAAATAGTTGGGGATGTTGACCCAGTACATTATGGGAAAGGTCCTCTGCACAAAGGGAATCTAGACGCTATTGTAACGGTTGGTCTCTGTGGCACCACTACAGTGTGCGGGTGCGCACACACAGTAATACCAGGCATCAGGGCTAAGGTCCAGGATAGTGAGGGACAGTGCAGCCCCTAAGAACTCACAGCACCTATCAGCACTCCTGGTTCATCTGATTAGAGAGTGGGGGGGAGATCCATAGGAAGGACTGTTACTGCACCACAGACGGTAACAAAGTGTTAATAGAAGTGCAGGACGCAACAACGTATACCACAAGACTTTTTACAAAAGCTACAGTGACACTATTAACTCGATGAATATGAAATGTTTACACTATGCATAAAATCACTGAATTTCTTAAGACATATCCTGTATTTGTTGTAAACAAGACACATGCTGTCAATTTGTATGTGTAAAGTACAATTAGCATTTTTATCACTACTTAATACATATTAAAATCACTTCAATCTTTTTATTATACAGTATACATAATACACAGACAAGGACCTGATTCAAGCATAACTACAGTAGAGTGCAGATACAGAATCTTGGTCTTTGTTTAGCTGTACAGTATGTTATACAGAGGTAGGATCGCCTCTGGTCTTATCTGCAGCAAGCAAACTAACTAGGTAGTAGTGGGGGCTGATCCCAACCTGAATCCCCTGAATGGAATGCTAGGTGGCCGGCAAGATAAGGTCAGTAATTTTGTTTTTGTTTTTTTTGGTCATACCCACTAACTAACTGGCAGAGGTGGGGTACAATTGGCAGTAAATTGCAGCACAGGAGGGTATGTGTGGTGAGGTTGCAACTGCTTTGATGACCTGGAGACATCAAGACTGGCCCCGACATAAAGGGGGAGAAGAGCACAGTGACGTGATGGGGGAGACATTGTTGTGCCTAGGTTCATACTACCCCTAATTTACCCCTGCACAACACTGCTCTATTGAGGTTCAGTGTAAGGATACATGGCACAGAATCAAGGTGACTGCTAGCAGCACATAACCGACTATTGTTGTTATAAGGCCTTCAAAGTGAGATGCTTTTACCTGCAAAAAACAAACAAATATTATTGTACTGTACTTATTCAAATCTTTCATTCATATTACAGGTAAACATCTACTTGTTTATTGTGTGAAAGTCCGTTTAACATGGATGTTCTGGTCTTTGGCCTAAACTGGGTCTTTAGCACTCCAAAATACCCATCACCACTATTTTTATCTACAACTTCTGGGAGAGACTTCTTACTAGATGTTTTTTGGGTGGTTGTCAAGATCACCAACAAAGTATATTAAGATGGCCATACATTTGAAAGATATTTTTCCAACCAGCTAATTAGTTTGCTGGTTGGCATAATCAGCTGCTAGTGTGTTGGAGCAAAGTATAACAAGGCAATAAGGCTAGTGTGTGGGAGAAAACTATAATAAGGCATTTGCTCCCACACAATGGAAAATGCACCAAAAGGCTTTGTCCAATTAGCAGGGGAAATCAAACAGGCTTGATTTCTCTCAACTAGTTGGAGAACTAAGGTTTTAGTGGGGTGTGAAAGTTGGCACTTTCTGCCCCAACTGAACAAATTTAAGAGATGTAGGCGTACAGTCTTTCCAGCTACTTCTGGTACTGGCAGTCTGGGCAGGAGGAAAACGCACTTACCTGCTGTCACTGCTGAGCTCTCCTCCTCACATCTCAGACAGCTCCAAGGGAAGCGGTAAGCCTCTGTCTGAATCCAAGATGCAAAACTGCTCTATCCAAATAAATACATTTAAAAAAAAAAAAAAAGAAGATGGTCTCTTCTTTCGGAGTCAAATAAGATGCAGGATGGAGACAGCAGCACCGACAGTGGGTAAGTACAATTTTTTTTTTACAGGTGCACTTGGGAAGTAGAATCCTTCAGGATAACATGAACAGGTATGTATAAAATAGAATATGTCTAATTATCAACTATGTGCCGTGTGTTGCAAAAAAAATATATATTATAATAATAATCATCTTAAACTATTTGCATTTTTTCAGTAACTTACAGGTTCCAGGACAAGGGGGAATTTGTGGTTCTCCAAGTGTCAGCAACCCATGGCAGACATTTATAGCTTCTGGGTCATGCTGGGACCTGTGGTTCACTTATGCTATTCGTGCCAAAGCTATTTATAGCCGGTGTGTGTTAGGGGCACATTTTTTGCAGGTCCAACTGCCACAGATTTTGGGGTAACCAATACTAGGGTCACACTGTCCGTCTACTTCTGACAGCTACAGTATACAACTACTTTCAGCGTGTGAGCAAACGACAACCACATGCTACCCAATAAGGCTTCAACCCAGCTAACTAGTTGGCAGGTTGAAAAAAAATAAAAATAAATCATTCCAGTGCAAGGACAGTTTTAGGCTAAAAAAAAAAAAAAAAGGAGGAGATTTATGGTAAACTTACCATGGTTAAATCTCTTTCTGTGAGGTACAGTGGGTTTCACAGGGAATACATTGGGGTGTAGAGATGGATCTTGATCCAGAGGCACCAAGAGACTAAAGCTTTGGACTGTCCCAGAATGCATTGCGGGGTCTCCTCTATAACCCCTCCTCCAGGCACTATGAGCTCAGTTTTGTTAACCTGTCCAATGCAGAAGCAGGTAAAAGAGAAGGCAGATGTTAGTCACATAGAACCACGTTCTCACGACAGGAGAAGGGACTAGCGGCTAATGCCATACAAACCCAAAGAAGCTAAGTGTGGGTGCCCTGTGGAACCCAGTGTACCTTGCAGGAAGAGATTTAACCATGCTAAGTCTACCATAAATCTCCTTTACTGTAGCGGGATACACTGTGTTACACAGGGAATACATTGGGGATGTCCTATAGCAGTACCTCAAGGGAGGGGACGCACCTCAGCAGGTATGAGAACCCGGCATCCAAAGGAAGCATCCTGGGAGGCGGAAGTATCAAAGGCATAGAACCGAATAAACGTGTTCACTGGGGACCACGTAGTCGCCTTGCACAATTGTTCTGCGAACACGACATGCCACCTAAGAGGGTCCAACAGACCGAGTAGAATGGGCTTTAATAGCAGCAGGAGCTGGGAGTCCTGCCTGCGCATAAGCTTGTGCAATCACCATTCTAATCCTTCTGGCCAAGGTTTGCTTATTCGCAGGCCAGCCAAGTTTGCGGAAACCAAACAGTACAAAGAGGGTATTTGACCTCCTGATAGAGGTAGCCCTCTCCACATATATATACGGAGAGACTGTACCACATCCAAATACCGTTCTTTGGAGGACAAATCAGAACAGATGAAGGCTGGAATCACAATCTCTTGATTAAGGTGAAAAGATGACACCACCTTAGGTAAATAACCAGGGCAAGTTCTAAAAACTGCTCGATCAAGATTAAATATCAAAAAGGGTGGACGACAGGACAAAGCACCTAAGTCTGACACCCTTCTAGCAGAGGCAATAGCCAGCAGAAACAGGACCTTGGCTGTGAGCCATTAAAGGACCAGTGACTCAAGAGGTTCAAATGGGGACTCTTGCAAGGCATTCAGGACAGACAAATCCCATAACACAGGAGGGACATAAGAAGACTGAATCCGCACTTCGCCCTAAGTGAATGTATGAACGTCAGGAATAAACGCAATTTTTCTCTGAAACCACACCGACAAGGCAGATATGTGAACCTTGAGGGAGGCCAGACAGAAAGTCCTAAATCCAGTCCTTGTTGCAAAAAAGCCAGAAGTCAGGATGTACTAAACTTGGAAGCATCGTAATTCTTAGCAGTATACCAGGTGAAGTAAGAATTCCAGACCGTATAATAAATCCATGCAGAAGCCTGTTTGCGCGCCATTAGCATAGTTTGGATAACCGCCAAGGAGAATCATTTGGCCCTCAGGAGTGAAGCTTCAAGAGCCACGCCGTCAAAGCCAGTCTGGCCAGGTCCGGGTAGACACAAGGGCCCTGAACGAGGAGGTTTGGGCGTAGAGGAAGTAGAAGAGGATGCTCTATCAATAGACCCTGCAGGTCTGAGAACCAATGCCGTCTGGGCCATGCTGGAGCAACTATAAGTAGTATTCCTCCTTCTTGCTTGAACTTCCGTAGTACCCTGGGCAGAAGTGACACTGGAGGGAACACGTCGGGCAGCCCGAAAGTTCCATGGAAATGCCAGTGCGTCCATAAACGCTGCTTGAGGATCCCTTGTTCTTGATCCGAAGACAGGAACTTTGTGATCGTGTCAACACGCAATCAGATCTACATCTGGTAGACCCTACTTGTCCACTAGGAGTTGAAAGACTTCCTGATGAAAACTCCACTCTCTGGCGTGCACATCCTGACGACTGTGGAAATCCACTTCCAAGTTGAGGACTCCCGAATGAACACTGCCGATATTGCCGGCAGATGGCGTTCCGCCCAACAAAGGATTTTTGACACTTCCATCATTGCCATGTGGCTTCGAGTGCTGCCTTGGCCTTGATGGTTTATGTATGCCACCGTGGTGGCGTTGTCTGATTGTACTTGAACAGGCCTGTTCTGTATCAGAGGCAGGGCAAGAGTCAAAGCATTGAACACTGTCCACAATTCCAGAATGTTTATCGGGAGGAGAGATTCCTCCTTGGTCCAACGACCATTGAGAGAGTGTTGCTCCAACAGCACACCCCAACCCCTCAGACTGGCGTCTGTAGTCAGTAGGACCCAGTTGGGGATCCAAAAGGGATGGCCCCTGCTCAACTGCTGGTCCTGTAGCCACCAGCTCAGTAAAAGACGAACCTCCGCAGTCAAAGAGTTCATTTGAGACCTGATCCGATGAGGCAGGCCATCCCACTTGGAAAGGATTAACCTCTGCAGAGGGCGGGAACTAAATTGAGTGTACTCTACCATGACGAAAGCCGACACAATGAGGCCTAGTACTTGCATCTCCGAGTATATCAACACTCTTAGGCAAGAGAGGAAGCATCTGATCCTGTCCTGAAGTTTCAGGACTTTCTCTGGAGACAGAAACAGTCTTTGGCTGTGTGTGTCCAGCAGTGCCCCCAGGTGCACCATGCTCCGTGCAGGGACAAGAGAGGACTTTTTCCATATGACAAACCACCCGTGGGCTTGTAGGTAGCGTACCGTCAGTTGCACATGACTGAGGACAACATCTTGGGAGTTCGCCAGAATCAGCAAGTCATCCAGATATGGCAGGATCCTTATTCCCTGACGAAGCAGATGAGCCGTCATCACAGCCATAACCTTGGTGAAGGTAAAAGGGGCCGTGGCCATTCCAAACGGCAGAGCCTGGAACTGATAGTGAAGGTTGCCAATAGAAAAACGCAGATATTGCTGATGCGATATATCAATAGGTATATGCAGATAAGCATCTTGTATATCCAAGGATACCATATAATCTCCGGGTTTCATGGCCAATACAAATAGAGCGCAACATTTCTATACAGAACTTGGACACTCTCACAAATTTGTTCAGTGATTTGAGGTTGAGTATAGGCCGGAAAGACCCATTGGGTTTCGGGACTAGCAACAGGGTTGAGAAGTATCCTCCGCCTCTCTGGGAAAGGGTTACCGGCACTACCACTCCTGTATCCAGGAGGGAACGCACAACCAGGTGTAGAGCTTGCGCTTTCAATGGGTCAGAAAGGAATAACCGTCGTGCAGAACTGGAGAGGGGGATGTCTCTTGAAAGAGACTGCATACCTGTGAGAGAAGACTACTCGCACCCATGCATCTGAAGTGGTTTTTAACCAGACCTGGGTGAACTGCAGAAGTCGGCATCCCACCCTTGGATCCCCCAGGGGGAGGCCCGCCCCGTCATGCAGCAGGCTTGTCTTGTTTGGAAGCAGGCTGATGGGTGGCCCAGGATTGTTTTGTTTTGGGCTTAGTGGTTTTGGGAGCACGAGCTTGTCTCGGGCTTGTCTGACCTTTTGCTTTCCCTTGAGGTCAAAAGGAATGAAAATGGTATTCTTTGCCTTCTGTGCAGAAGGATTAGTATTCGGGAGAAATGCAGTCTTAACAGCCACTAAGTCAGTTACGATCTTATTCAGATATTCCCAAACTAGGATATCTCCCTTACAAGGAAGTACCTCCAAGGTCTTTTTGGGATCCAGGTCCACCTTCCATGACCTCAACCACAGAATTCGGCAAGCCAGGATGGACGTAGTCAATGCCTTGGCCGCCTTTACACCTGCCTCAGAGGACGCCTCCTGGCAGTGTCAGATATATCCTGAGGCAGATCAGCCTCTATTGCCTGAACCCATGCTTCAATTCCTTTTGCGGCCCAGGAGGCTGCTATAGTGGGTCTATGTACAGCACCTTTAAGGGTAAATAGACTTCAGGCATCCCTCCACACGCTTATCTGTCAGTTCCTTCAGCGAGTTCCTGACAGTAGTGACAGGCATAGTAGATGACACCACAAGACAGGTGACATGGGAATCCACCAGCAGTGAATTTTCCCACTTGTTACATAACTCAGCAGGGAGAGGATAACGAGCTAGCATCTTTGTAGACAGGGAGAATTTCTTTCCTGGAACAGACCAGGTTTCCTGACGTATGTCTACTAAATGGTCAGAATGTGGTAAGACTACTTTAGCTACCTTCTGACATTTAAACTTATCAGGTTTCTTAGACGCAGTAGTGGGATCTATATTATCATCGATTTGTAGAATCAGCTTAACAGCCTCCACTAGGTCAGGGACATCAACCTGAGTTGTAGGTTCCTCGTCAGAAGCAACTGTATCAGTGTCTGACGGATCAGTATACTCCCCATCCTCATCAGAAGTATCATCTGAGATATTAATGGACCGTAAGAAGGAAGCGGCCCGCTTAGATGACCCCTTGATCCCAGAGGGACGTGGGGTAGGATTTTGTCTAACCAAAGATTGATTCAATTGTTATATCTGGGTAGACAGAGCATCCGCCCAGGGCGGATTTACCACAGGGACAATATGCGGCTGCAATGGCACAGGAGGTCCCATAGGGGGCGTAAGGATAATCACATGAGTATTAAGCATAGTAGGGAATGCCGCCCAAGGTGGCTCCTGATTGGTTACAGGAGCAACAGGCTGACTAGGAAATGTATGGCACATATTACACACACCTTCCTTCGAAACTTCCCCCTCAGGCAAATCCTTGGCGCATGCGATGCATGATGCAGGAGCATCCGCAGATTTCCCGTTTTTTGTGGTAGACATTATAGTGAATGTAACCCTAGAGCGTAAGAGTACGATACAGCCAGACAAATACAATACCTGCAAATAAATCCCCTATTTATGTGACAGTATATACAGGGCACAAACAAAGAATAAATGCAGTATGAGGTGACTGAAATGCACAGTAGAATAAACTTTACTGTAAAAACTGCGCAGCACTATATATATTAGACTCTGACGCACGTAGTCCCTTAGGGTAGTGAGTACAGTGATAGCTATAGCTGGGATACACTGAAAGTGAAATCCACACAGCAGATACAGGCCCACACAGTCACAGTGACAATGCAGATAATTATTTTAGTCAGACAATAAAACTGCACTGGACTAGTAAGTAAATATATACACAGATATATATATATACACACACACACACACAGGTTGAGTATCCCATATCCAAATATTCCGAAATACGGAATATTCTGAAATACGGAATTTTTTGAGTGATAGTGAGATAGTGAAACCTTTGTTTTCTGATGGCTCAATGTACTCAAACTTTGTTTAATACACAAAGTTATTAAAAATATTGTATTAAATGACTTTCAGGCTGTGTGTATAAGGTGTATATGAAACAAATGAATTGTGTGAATATACACACATTTTGTTTAATGCACAGAGTTATTAAAAATATTGGCTAAAATGACCTTCAGGCTGTGTGTATAAGGTGTATATGTAACAAATGCATTCTGTGCTTAGACTTGGGTCCCATCGCCATGATGCCTCACTGTGGTATGCAATTATTTCAAAATACGGAAAAATCCAATATCCAAAATACTTCTGGTCCTAAGGATTTTGGATACTCTCTCTCTCTCTCTCTCTCTATATATATATATATATATATATATATATATAAATAAAGAGAGAGAGAGAGAGAGAGAGAGAGAGAGATAAAACAATGTGCACTCCGAGGCCGGATGTATATGTCAGAATACTCGTACAATATATTCTGGTAGAGGTACACTTGTTCTTAACTAACACTGTCTTAAAATGACATGTAGAATACTTAAGTGTCTGTAAAATCACAGCGCTGATGAATCGGGCGGATTTACAGAGGAGAACTTACCCTGCAGTCCCGGAGACCAGTCGCAACTACTGTGAGAAGATGGCGCCCAGAGTCTCAGTCAGGGAGTGAGGGAGAGTGTGTGGCAGCTCCAGGGCGGGAACACCAGCAGTAGATGGTGCCCGGAGCTGGGGGAGTGTTTATAGGTCAAGCGCCTTTTCCCCTATGCTGGTCCTCACCACCAGGTACTATGGAGCCTTAGTAAAGTGAATATTTTACTATCCGACCTGTGCTCCCATGCGTCCTAGTGGATATAGTGGAGTCCCTGCTCTGTCACAGTGTCAACACGAGTGTCGCGGTTCATCTCCTTAAACCACAACCAGAACGCGATTTAACGGCAGGTCCCGTCTGGGGGACCCTCTTACCTCCTCCCTTAGTAGCAGCCAAGCGATCCAGGAGAGTGTCTGCGGTGGTGTGCCTAGGAATCAAAGCGCCTCCACCGCATATGTACCAGGGAACAGAGCCAGCGGGAGCATGCAACACCGCTGGGGAGGTGATGGAGCAGCAGCACAGTATGTCACACTGACATATGAAGTGTTGCAGCCCTTGAAGTCTTCTAAAAAGCTTTTTCAGAGCTGCTTCATGCAGGCACCAACTCTAAAACGGAGCTCACAGAGCCTGGAGACGGGGTTATAGAGGAGGCCCCGCAATGTATTCTGGGATAGTCTAAAGCTTTAGCCTGTCGGTGCCACTGGCTCAAGATCCATCTCTACACCCCAATGTATTCCCTGTGGAACACAGTGTACCTCGCTGCAGAAATGTGGGATAATACAACTGTATACTCACATAGTGTGCAAATCCAAGACCGATGACAGAGAAGTGCCCAATGTGATAAGGGCAAAATGCTGTACAAAAAAAAGATAAAAATACATAAATAAATAATGATAATAATAATGTCCACAAATACAAAAAATTTGAAAAATACTTTGAACGCAAATGCATCTAACAGGGCTTTGGCGAACAGTATAATGTTGAAGGCATTTAGCTAATTATTTCATTTCTGTCATATTTGATAAATAAAATGTTTTTTTTGCCTTTAAAATACACAAATGACATTTAATGAAATAAGGCAAAATTTTCATAAACGGGTGAATTGTGTGTTAGTAAAAATAGTGTTTACCAGCACTTACCATAGTATTGTGTATAGCATAACGCGTAATTATATTCTAAGGTTCTGAAAGTCACCTTATTTTTTTATACAAATCAAAGAGCATTAATGGAACACAATATGGGGCCACAATAATTAAAAAAAAAATATAGCCTGCATTAAAAAGTCAGCAATTTCCTTCCTCGTGTACAGATTGCAATGGAAAATGGAGAGAAAAATTAAAAGGTGTCCGAGTTTGTCAAAATATGGCTCTTACTGGGAAACACTGACTTTTACATGTAGCCTTACGTCAATCCAGAGAAGTTGACGTATTATACATTTAAAAGTGTTATACAACAGCCATTAAAGATTGTGATTGATAGGAAATTTGAGGGGGAAAAAGGAGAATTCATTGCCACAAAGGGTATCATTAATGTTGCTTTTGATCATGTTAACTACTATGGCCACTTAACAAAGCCACTCTCTTTCCAAACTTACCAACAGCTATGTAAAAGATATATATATTTTTTAATTACTGAAAAGATTATTTTGATGGCAGTTTATAAATAGTGAGCAAAATCCATCATTAGCAACAGTCTATTAATATCCTGGAAGACCTGTATGGAAGTTTGCACAACTGAAGCTGCTAAAATTTAAACTTCTGTTAAAATGAACTCAAGAAATTAGCAAATTTGTAATGTCAGGCCTTACACCTACTCCCATTATTTTTGCGTTAAAAAAAGTGCAAACCCTTGCACTGATGGTTAAATTATCTTAGACACAAACTTTGCCACTTAATACACATATATCACACTTCACATTTCTTATACAAAATAGAAATACCAAGCACAAACATATTTCTTTAAACTTTGGTTTCAAAATAGACAAAACAGAATTTTTGATCACTTTCAGTCTAAGGGGTATATTCAATTAAAGTCGGATCCATTCTGACAAGTATTTGTCAAGCTGTATTAGCAGTAGCCAGATCAGCCACAATCTTATTGAGGACTTCTCCAAAGAGCATGTCTCCCTTAAAGTCTCAATCTAAACTTCCCATGAGAACATCGGAAGTTATCAATCAGCTTGATCCATCAGAAGAGATGTTATTTATATATAAGTATAATTCAAAATCGAATAAGATTAGACAGATTATTAATACAAATTTAGGAATATTAAAACAAGACCCCGTATTGAATAAGCACATTGGTGATAAACCAAGGATAATTTCTAAGAAAAATACTAATTTAAGAAACTTATTAGCACCGAGTGATTTGAAGACAATCAAACAATCTAATGAAGATCAGCCAAAATCTTGGCTTCCTAATAGACCTTGTGGTAGTTATAGGTGCAATAAATCCATTTGCTTTACTTGTGGGTATATGAACAACGGGTCAATAAATGTTACATCTTGAAGTAGTGGGGGGAGTTTTCCGATTAAAATAAGAATTTACTTACCGATAATTCTATTTCTCATAGTCCGTAGTGGATGCTGGGGACTCCGTAAGGACCATGGGGAATAGCGGCTCCGCAGGAGACTGGGCACATCTAAAGAAAGCTTTAGGACTATCTGGTGTGCACTGGCTCCTCCCCCTATGACCCTCCTCCAAGCCTCAGTTAGGATACTGTGCCCGGACGAGCGTACACAATAAGGAAGGATTTTGAATCCCGGGTAAGACTCATACCAGCCACACCAATCACACCGTATAACCTGTGATCTGAACCCAGTTAACAGCATGATAACAGAGGAGCCTCTGAAAGATGGCTCACAACAATAATAACCCGATTTTTGTAACAATAACTATGTACAAGTATTGCAGACAATCCGCACTTGGGATGGGCGCCCAGCATCCACTACGGACTATGAGAAATAGAATTAATCGGTAAGTAAATTCTTATTTTCTCTAACGTCCTAAGTGGATGCTGGGGACTCCGTAAGGACCATGGGGATTATACCAAAGCTCCCAAACGGGCGGGAGAGTGCGGATGACTCTGCAGCACCAAATGAGAGAACTCCAGGTCCTCCTCAGCCAGGATATCAATTTTGTAGAATTTTACAAACGTATTTGCTCCTGACCAAGTAGCTGCTCGGCAAAGTTGTAAAGCCGAGACCCCTCGGGCAGCCGCCCAAGATGAGCCCACCTTCCTTGTGGAGTGGGCATTTACAGATTTTTGGCTGTGGCAGGCCTGCCACAGAATGTGCAAGCTGAATTGTACTACAAATCCAACGAGCAATAGTCTGCTTAGAAGCAGGAGCACCCAGCTTGTTGGGTGCATACAGGATAAACAGCGAGTCAGATTTCCTGACTCCAGCCCTCCTGGAAACATATATTTTCAGGGCCCTGACAACGTCTAGCAACTTGGAGTCCTCCAAGTCCCTAGTAGCCGCAGGCACCACAAATAGGTTGGTTCAGGTGAAACGCTGAAACCACCTTAGGGAGAAACTGAGGACGAGTCCTCAATTCCGCCCTGTCCGAATGGAACATCAGATAAGGGCTATTTCAGGATAAAGCCGCCAATTCTGACACGCGCCTGGCCCAGGCCAGGGCCAACAGCATGACCACTTTCCATGTGAGATATTTTAACGCCACAGATTTAAGTGGTTCAAACCAATGTGACTTTTGGAACCCAAAACTACATTGAGATCCCAAAGTGCCACTGGAGGCACAAAAGGAGGCTGTATATGCAGTACCCCTTTTACAAACGTCTGAACTTCAGGGACTGAAGCTAGTTCTTTTTGGAAGAAAATTGACAGGGCCGAAATTTGAACCTTAATGGACCCCAATTTCAGGCCCATAGACACTCCTGTTTGCAGGAAATGTAGGAATCGACCAAGTTGAATTTCCACCGTCGGGCCTTACTGGCCTCGCACCACGCAACATATTTTCGCCAATTGCGGTGATAATGTTTTTGCGGTTACATCCTTCCTGGCTTTGATCAGGATAGGGATGACTTCATCCGGAATGCCTTTTTTCCTTCAGGATCCGGCGTTCAACCGCCATGCCGTCAAACGCAGCCGCGGTAAGTCTTGGAACAGACAGGGTCCTTGCTGGAGCAGGTCCCTTCTTAGAGGTAGAGGCCACGGATCCTCCGTGAGCATCTCTTGAAGTTCCGGTTACCAAGTCCTTCTTGGCCAATCCGGAGCCACGAATATAGTGCTTACTCCTCTCCATCTTATCAATCTCAGTACCTTGGGTATGAGAGGCAGAGGAGGGAACACATACCCTGACTGGTACACCCACGGTGTTACCAGAGCGTCTACAGCTATTGCCTGAGGGTCCCTGGACCTGGCGCAATACATGTCGAGTTTTTCCCAACGGTTTATAATCATGTGGAAGACTTCTGGGTGAAGTCCCCACTCTCCCGGGTGGAGGTCGTGCTGAGGAAGTCTGCTTCCCAGTTATCCACTCCCGGAATGAATACTGCTGACAGTGCTATCACATGATTTTCCGCCCAGCGAAGAATCCTTGCAGCTTCTGCCATTGCCCTCCTGCTTCTTGTGCCACCCTGTCTGTTTACGTGGGTGACTGCCGTGATGTTGTCCGACTGGATCAACACCGGCTGACCTTGAAGCAGAGGTCTTGCTAAGCTTAGAGCATTGTAAATGTCCCTTAGCTTCAGGATATTTATGTGAAGTGATGTCTCCAGGCTTGACCATAAGTCCTGGATATTCCTTCTCTGTGTGACTGCTCCCCAGCCTCGCAGGCTGGCATCCGTGGTTACCAGGACCCAGTCCTGAATGCCGAATCTGCGGCCCTCTAGAAGATGAGCACTCTGCAACCACCACAGGAGGGACCCCTTGTCCTTGGTGACAGGGTTATCCGCTGATGCATCTGAAGATGCGACCCGGACCATTTGTCCAGCAGGTCCCACTGGAAAGTTCTTGCGTGGAATCTGCCGAATGGGATTGCTTCGTAGGAAGCCACCATTTTACCCAGAACCCTTGTGCATTGATGCACTGAGACTTGGCTCGGTTTTAGGAGGTTCCTGACTAGCTCGGATAACTCCCTGGCTTTCTCCTCCGGGAGAAACACCTTTTTCTGGACTGTGTCCAGGATCATCCTTAGGAACAGAAGACAAGTCGTCGGAACCAGCTGCGATTTTGGAATATTGAGAATCCAACCGTGCTGCAGCAACACTACCTGAGATAGTGCTACACCGACCTCCAACTGTTCCCTGGATCTTACCCTTATCAGGGAATTGTCCAAGTAAGGGATAACTAAAACTCCCTTCCTTCGAAGGAGTATCATCATTTCGGCCATTACCTTGGTAAAGACCCGGGGTGCCGTGGACCATCCATACGGCAGCGTCTGAACTGATAGTGACAGTTCTGTACCATAAACCTGAGGTACCCTTGGTGAGAAGGGTAAATTTTGACATGAAGGTAAGCATCCTTGATGTCCCGAGACATCATGTAGTCCCCTTCTTCCAGGTTCGCAATCACTGCTCTGAGTGACTCAATCTTGAATTTGAACCTCTGTATGTAAGTGTTCAAAGATTTTAGATTTAGAATCGGTCTCACCGAGCCGTCCGGCTTCGGTACCACAACAGTGTGGAATAATACCCCGTTCCCTGTTGCAGAAGGGGTATCTTGATTATCACCTGCTGGGAATACAGCTTGTGAATGGCTTCCAAAACTGTCTCCCTGTCAGAAGGAAACATCGGTAAAGCCGACTTTAGGAAACGGCGAGGGGGAGACGTCTCGAATTCTAATTTGTACCCCTGAGATATCACCTGAAGGATCCAGGGGTCTACTTGCGAGTGAGCCCACTGCGTGCTGAAATTCATTGCGACGGGCCCCCCACCGTGCCTGATTCTGCTTGTAAAGCCCCAGCGTATACTGAGGGCTTGGCAGAGGCGGGAGAGGGTTTCTGTTCCTGGGAACTGGCTGATTTCTGCAGCCTTTTTCCTCTCCCTCTGTCACGGGGCAGAAATGAGGAACCTTTTGCCCGCTTATCCACGAAAAGACTGCACCTGATAATACGGCGTCTTCTCATGTTGAGAGGCGACCTGGGGTACAAACGTGGATTTCCCAGCTGTTGCCGTGGCCACCAGGTCTGAAAGACCGACCCCAAATAACTCCTCCCCTTAATAAGGCAATACTTCCAAATGCCGTTTGGAATACGCATCACCTGACCACTGACGTGTCCATAACCCTCTACTGGTAGAAATGGACAACGCACTTAGACTTGATGCCAGTCGGCAAATATTCCGCTGTGCATCACGCATATATAGAAATGCATCTTCAAAAGCTCTATAGGCAAAAATATACTGTCCCTATCTAGGGTATCAATATTTTCAGCCAGGGAATCCGACCACGCCAACCCAGCACTGCACATCCAGGCTGAGGCGATTGCTGGTCGCAGTATAACACCAGTATGTGTGTAAATACATTTTAGGATACCCTCCTGCTTTCTATCAGCAGGATCCTTAAGGGCGGCCATCTCAGGAGAGGATAGAGCCCTTACAAGCGTGTGAGCGCTTTATCCACCCTAGGGGGTGTTTCCCAACGCACCCTAACCTCTGGCGGGAAAGGATATAATGCCAATAACATTTTAGAAATGATCAGTTGTTATCGGGGGAAACCCACGCATCATCACACACCTCATTTAATTTCTCAGATTCAGGAAAACTACAGGTAGTTTTTCCTCACCGAACATAATACCCCTTTTTGGTGGTACTCGTATTATCAGAAATGTGTAAAACATTTTTCATTGCCTCAATCATGTAACGTGTGGCCCTACTGGAAGTCACATTTGTCTCTTCACCGTCGACACTGGAGCCAGTATCCGTGTCGGCGTCTATATCTGCCATCTGAGGTAACGGGCGCTTTAGAGCCCCTGACGGCCTATGAGACGTCTGGACAGGCACAAGCTGAGTAGCCGGCTGTCTCATGTCAACCACTGTCTTTTATACAGAGCTGACACTGTCACGTAATTTCTTCCAACAGTTCATCCACTCAGGTGTCGACCCCCTAGGGGGTGACATCACTATTACAGGCAATCTGCTCCGTCTCCACATCATTTTTCTCCTCATACATGTCGACCCAAAAGTACCGACATACAGCACACACACAGGGAATGCTCTGATAGAGGACAGGACCCCACTAGCCCTGTCTAGGGAGACAGAGGGAGAGTTTGCCAGCACACACCAGAGCGCTATATATATATATATATATATATATATATATATACACAGGGATAACCTTATATAAGTGTTTTTCCCCTTATAGCTGCTGTATAGTTAATACTGCGTCTAATTTGTGCCCCCCTCTCTTTTTTAACCCTTTCTGTAGTGTAGTGACTGCAGGGGAGAGCCAGGGAGCTTCCCTCCAACGGAGCTGTGAGGGAAAATGGCGCCAGTGTGCTGAGGAGATAAGGCCGCCGATAAGGGGGCGGAGCCTATCTCCCGTTTTTTTATGTATTTTGGCAGGGGTTAAATGCATCCATATAGCCCAGGAGCTATATGTGATGCATTTTTTGCCATCCAAGGTGTTTATTATTGCGTCTCAGGGCGCCCCCCCAGCGCCCTGCACCCTCAGTGACCGGAGTGTGAAGTGTGCTGAGAGCAATGGCGCACAGCTGCAGTGCTGTGCGCTACCTTGTTGAAGACAGGACGTCTTCTGCCGCCGATTTTCCGGACCTCTTCTGCCTTCTGGCTCTGTAAGGGGGCCGGCGGCGCGGCTCTGGGACCCATCCAAGCTGGGCCTGTGATCGTCCCTCTGGAGCTAATGTCCAGTAGCCTAAGAAGCCCAATCCACTCTGCACGCAGGTGAGTTCGCTTCTTCTCCCTTTAGTCCCTCGATGCAGTGAGCCTGTTGCCAGCAGGTCTCACTGAAAATAAAAAACCTAAACTAAAACTTTCACTAAGAAGCTCAGGAGAGCCCCTAGTGTGCACCCTTCTCGTTCGGGCACAGAGATCTAACTGAGGCTTGGAGGAGGGTCATAGGGGGAGGAGCCAGTGCACACCAGATAGTCCTAAAGCTTTCTTTAGATGTGCCCAGTCTCCTGCGGAGCCGCTATTCCCCATGGTCCTTACGGAGTCCCCAGCATCCACTTAGGACGTTAGAGAAACAATACTTAAATTGTGAATCTCCTTATTCTGTGTATGTTTTACAATGTCCATGCCGACTGCAATATGTCGGCAGGACTATCAGAACAATTAAATGTCACTTTAGGGAACATAGGCGTAATATTAATAAATTAATCATAGTGTCTCAAGACACTTTGTTAAATGTCATAATGGGGACCCTAAGGAGTTGTCTCTAATAGTGGTGGAACAATTTTGCAATACTAGGAGGGGTGGGAATAGATATCGGCAGTTATGCATTGGAGAATCTGCTTGGATATTTAAATTGGATACGCTAAGTACTAAGGGGCTTAACGAGGCTATTGATTACACCTGCTTAGATTAGGTAATTTATACAAAGACTGCTGCTGGAAAAGTATATATAAATTATAAATATTATTGTTATTGCAATTAAAATCATAATAATTAAAATTTAAATATGAATACTGGTGATGCTAATATCAATATTAACATTGTTGCTCTTATTGCTTAAAACTAAATCCCTTTAAATATCGAAAGCTTTATCATAATGCCTATGTATATGTGTTTATCCATATAGAAATACCAGTCGTTTATTAAGTACTTAGAGTCTGCTTTTTATTATTTTTAATTGTGTTTATATTGCTGCTAGTATACATGCAATCCTAAGGACCGTGACTTAGCTCACTGGTGTGTGGAATAATAATTAAAGGAGGTCAGTATACATGTAATTTCAAGACCGAGATTTTTACACACTGGTGAGTGCAATTATAATCAAAGGCGGTACATACGGGGAGTTAAATAAGGGCTAAGATTGAATGAGCCCTAAAGTCTAGAGGAAGTCCCGAGTTGTGACGTGACGAAACGCGTTGACGTCATCTCCCTGTTTGTATCCACACACTGGTGGAAGCATCTTTACAAGCGCTGTCTCTAGCGGCTTCATCGGAACTGGAGCTCCTTCTGTCTGCTAGCCAGGACAGAGACTGATACTCCCAGCGGCTACACTGCCAAGCGGTAATTTGGAGCATCATATACCCGCCCGCCAGGACAGAGATCTACACCGTTAATAGTGCCGGCGGTGAGCGTTTTTACTGAAAGCTGCAAGGACGTACATCTCTCTGGGTGTCTGCATCACTGGATACTCCCGCAGGTTCGGGTAATTATTTTACAGCAGCAATTCTCTGCACTGGGACGCCAGTAGCAGGAGGATCTGAGAGACTTTCCTTATAAACTTGTGAGCATATGTTACAGCTTGACACACTTCGATGTAGCAGATTGCAAAGGGTCTGTTTAGTGTCATATGAGCTATATTGTTGCCATTAATTTTTACAGCGCCAAAGGATATCTAATGCTTCCTATTTGAGTGTGTGGAATATATCCATTGATTCCTTGATTTTTACAGTCTTTTTAAGTGTATTAAATTGTTTATTAATTGAAGTAAAAATAATTTTATTCAAAAAGCAGATTCTATGTTTACTTACTGCAGTTTTGAGTAAAAGCAGACACCTAATCACATTAAATCATCAAAATATAAAGGTATACAATTACATTAAGCGCACCACTTCTCTCTTTCTCTTTGTTACAGTTGTTTGAGGATTTAGCTAATCATTTTAGTGTGTGCAGCTGGTGTTTAATTATCATTGACTAAATTTGCGCCGGGAGTTGGGGTGTGTTCACCTCTAATTCTTGTATTGGCAGTTTATAAATAGTGGTCAAAATCCATCTTTAGCAACAGTCTATTAATATCCTGGAAGACCTGTATGGAAGTTTGCACAACTGAAGCTGCTAAAATTTAAACTTCTGTTAAAATTAACTCAAGAAATTAGCAAATTTGTAATGTCAGGCCTTACACCTACTCCCATTTTTTTTGCATTAAAAAAATGCAAACCCTTGCACTGATGGTTAAATTATCTTAAACACAAACTTTGCCACTTAATACACATATATCACACTTCACATTTCTTATACAAAATAGAAATACCAAGCACAAACATATTTCTTTAAACTTTGGTTTCAAAATAGACAAAACAGAATTTTTGATCACTTTCAGTCTAAGGCAGAGGTTCCCAAACTGTGTGCCGTGGCTCCTTGGGGTGCCTCGGGACACTTGCAGGGGTGCGCTGGGTTGATGGTCCAGGACCAATTAAAATTACTCATGGACAATATAATAGGCTAAACCAGTGCTGGTGGCTGACAGTCATAAAATATGTGGCCAAACAGAAGCAAATCTTGTTCCTCACCACACAACTGACCCTAAGGATGACATATAAATGCGATCTACTTAATGTAATATTTCTTTCTAAATTTCTCAATAATACATTTTTGGCCTAGAGGTGCCGTGAAAAAAATTCTGATATTCTAGGGCGCCGTGATTCAAAAAAGTTTGGAAACCACTGGTCTAAGGGGTATATTCAATTAAAGTCGGATCCATTCCGACAAGTATTTGTCAAACTGTATCAGCAGTAGCCAGATCAGCCACAATCTTATTGAGGACTTCTCCAAAGAGCATGTCTCCCTTGAAAGGAAGTACCTTCAGGGTCTTTCTGGAATCCAAATCCATCGACCAGGATCTCAACAAAAGGATACGTCTGGCCAAAATGGATGCAGTAGCAGCCTTGGCCGCGAGCACCCCGGCATCGAAGGCCGCCTTCTTTAGGTACAGAGAAGCCGTGGCAATATATGAGAGACATTGTTGAGCATGCTCAGATGCATCAGAAGGCAGTTCCGCCTCAAGTTCCTGAGCCCACGCTTCAACAGCCCAAGTCGCTGCAATAGTTGGCCTTTGTACAGACCCAGAAAGGGTATAAATCGCTTTTAAAAAGCCCTCCACCCGACGATCCATCTGTTCCTTCAAAAAGGTGATGGTAGTTACTGGCAGGGCAGAGGAAACAACCATACGCGCCACATGAGAAACTACAGGCGGAGGGGTTTCCCAATTTTTACACACCTCCGCAGAGAGGGGATAGCGAGCCAACAGATTCTTATTCGTAAACTTTGTTCACGGATTTTCCCAGGATTCCTGACGTATGTCAATCAGGTGTTTAGAGTAGGGTAGAACCTGCTTAACCACCTTCTTATACTTAAACCTATCAGGTTTCTTGGAGACAGTCTCGGGCTCAGAATCAGCCACCTGAAGAATGAGCCTTATCGCCTCAAATTCGAGACATCCACGGACGATTTCCCCTCCCCATCTGAAACATCAGCACCAGTGTCCGAGGGGTCAGTATAAGCACCGTCCTCCTTGGAGGACGTGTCAGTTAAGGCCGCGGATCGGGAGGTGGTAATGGCCCTTTTAGAAGACGACAGTCTTATGCGAGCGAGATTGACCCTTAGATTTGGACATGGGTTGGTTCAAATGCTGTAACTGAGTGGAAAGCTGATCCGTCCATGGCAGGTTCACAGCAGGGACCATAATCTGTGGTAGCGGCACAGGTGGTCCCACAGGGGGCATCAATTTAGTTACAAGCGTGTTTAACAATGTAGAAAATGTAGCCCAAGGTGGATCTTGTGATGCCCTGAGTGCTACCGACCCACTGGGCGGCAAAGAAGACATTGAACCTGAACTCTCAGCTAAATTATCCTCCATTCCGTCAGTGGCCTTACTACCACGCAGTGTGGGAGAGGCCCCAACGTCATTGCCACGTGTAGCAGACATAACAATGCACACAGTAATGGGCAATACGGTACAATTTTTTTTTTTTAGTAGCAGCACTATACCTAATAAGAACTCTCAGAGAAACAGCCGAAGCTGGCACAGACCGAGGGTTCAATAGGAATAAAACATATGGTGACTATAATTCACAAGTAAAAGATACTCCAGTAGTATATCTTGTGAAACAATCCTATATTATCACCAGAGAAAACCTGAAACACTTGGCCCCCACAGGTATAGTAATATAGGAATAGCACGCTGAGTGAAATACCCTGCAAAAAGGCAAACACGCAGCAGCTACATACACACATTTATAGTCACAAACGTACCATGCAGAAATTATGTACCATAAACTGCACTGGACTAGCAATAGAAAGTAATACTCAGTATGGCTATATGTGATAACAACAGATATAACAAACGCAGTAGGCACTGGATGTACACTGCTCAAAAAAATAAAGGGAACACTAAAATAACACATCCTAGATCTGAATGAATGAAATATTCTTATTAAATACTTTGTTCTTTACATAGTTGAATGTGCTGACAACTAAATCACACAAAAATTATCAATGGAAATCAAATTTATTAACCCATGGAGGTCTGGATTTGGAGTCACCCTCAAAATTGAAGTGGAAAAACCCACTACATGCTGATCCAACTTTGATGTAATGTCCTTAAAACAAGTCAAAATGAGTCTCAGTAGTGTGTGTGGCCTCCACGTGCCTGAATGACATCCCTACAATGCCTGGGCATGCTCCTGATGAGGTGGCGGATGGTCTCCTGAGGGATCTCCTCCCAGACCTGGACTAAAGCATCCGCCAACTCCTGGACAGTCTGTGGTACAACGTAGCATTGGTGGATGGAGCGAGACATGATGTCCCAGATGTGCTCAATTGGATTCAGGTCTGGGGAACGGGCGGGCCAGTCCATAGCATCAATGCCTTCGTCTTGCAGGAACTGCTGACACACTCCAGCCACATGAGGTCTAGCATTGTCTTGCATTAGGAGGAACCCAGGGCCAACCGCACCAGCATGTGGTCTCACAAGGGGTCTGAGGATCTCATCTCGGTACCTAATGGCAGTCAGGATACCTATGGCGAGCACATGGAGGGCTGTGTGGCCCCCAAAGAAATGCCACCCTACCCCGTTACTGACCCACTGCCAAACCGGTCATGCTGGAGGATGTTGCAGGCAGCAGAACGTTCTCCTTGGCGTCTCCAGGCTCTGTCACATGTGCTCAGTGAGAACCTGCTTTTATCTGTGAAGAGCACAGGGCGCCAGTGGCGAATTTGCCAATCTTGGTGTTCTCTGGCAAATGCCAAACGTCCTGCACGGTGTTGGTCTGTAAGCACAACCCCCACCTGTGGACGTCGGGCCCTCATACCACCCTCATGGAGTCTGTTTCTGATCGTTTGAGTAGACACATGCACATTTGTGGCTTGCTGGAGATCATTTTGCAGGGCTCTGGCAGTGCTCCTCCTGTTCCTCCTTGCACAAAGGCGAAGGTAGCGGTCCTTCTGTTGTGTTGTTGCCCTCCTACGGCCTCCTCCACGTCTCCTGATGTACTGGCCTGTCTCCTGGTAGCGCCTCCATGCTCTGGACACTACGCTGACAGACACAGCAAACCTTCTAGCCACAGCTCGCATTGATGTGCCATCCTGGATGAGCTGCACTACCTGAGCCACTTGTGTGGGTTGTAGGGGGGTCATACAGGCACGTGGAGGCCACACACACTACTGAGACTCATTTTGACTTGTTTTAAGGACATTACATCAAAGTTGGATCAGCCTGTAGTGTGTTTTTCCACTTTAATTTTGAGGGTGACTCCAAATCCAGACCTCCATGGGTTAATAAATTTGATTTCCATTGATAAATTTTGTGTGATTTTGTTGTCAGCACATTCAACTATGTAAAGAACAAAGTATTTAATAAGAATATTTCATTCATTCAGATCTAGGATGTGTTATTTTAGTGTTCCCTTTATTTTTTTGAGCAGTGTATATCACAGGGTGTTTGTACCACACAACCCTGACAGTATGCACTCTTTCATAACTAACACAGTCGCAGTGACAGGTAGAATACTCAAGTGTCCTGTAGGAAGAACAGCACTGAGGAGGATTTGCCCCAGCAATCCCAGGAACAGCAAGGCTCTATCTGTAATGGCTGCAGAGCGGGAGTGAGGGAGAGGGAAGCAGCTCCAGGGTGGGAACACTGCAGAAATGGCGCACTGGGGCCAGGGGGAGGGGCCTCAGGACCGGCCTGCTCCCCCTGCTGGCATCCCAACAGGGCGCGCGGACAGTAAAGAAAGCGGTGGGGGTAATGGTACAACGTCCCCACTGACCTGTGCGCATACAGAATCACCCTGGTGGCTATTGGAACATCAGCCCAGTAATCTGCGTCTACGGCCGCGCAGGGTTCCGGTGCAAAGTGCGGCACAGAAGCCCCTTACCTACCCCTTGTCAGCGGCCCCGCGATCCGGGAGACGGCGGCGTGTGTGTGACTCACGGGCAGAGAGGAAGAAGCCGGCGCCTCCGATGTAGTGAACCGGCAACCACAGCGCGGGAGTATACAGCGCCGCTGGGGGTGATGGAGCTGCGGCAGAGACGTCTATCAGACACAGGCTGCTGCAGCCTTTGTAAAATCCTCTTCTTTTCGTTAAAGTTAAAGCTAAGAATAGGCTGCCTGAAGCAGCCCCCTGTTAAGTGACCTGCTACTGCAGGAACCAACTACAAACTGAGCTCTCTGGCATGGAGGTGGGGTTATAGAGGAGGCGGCGCTGTGCATCTTGGGAACAGTCTAAAGCTTTGAACCTGTCGGTCCTCGGATCAAGATCCTACTCTACACCCTGATGTTATTCCTTGTGGAGCCCGCAGCAGAAAAACAGTTCAATGTCACTTCTGCCCATTGTATCCAAGTCCTCTAGTAATAAGCCTGAGCACTTTACTATAGCTTTAGAAATCCATGCACAGGCAATGGTAGGCCTTAACGCCTCCCCTGAAGCAGTGTATATGGATTTGAGCATAGTGTTAATTTTACGATCAGCCAGTTCTTTTAACTCTGTAGATACGGGAACAGGTAACATTACCTTTTTTGACAGCCTGGAAACAGATGTGTCAAGTATAAGCGGGTTTTACCATTTTTTTCTATCCTCAGGGAAGGGAAAAGCAACCAGAACCCTCTTGGGAATCTGTTTTTTTTTCCGGGGTTTCCCAGGATTTTTCAAATAGAGCGTTTAATTCTTTAGACGCAGGGAAAGTTAGAGAGACTTTCTTATTGTCTGTGAAGTAAGCCTCCTCAACCTGCTCAGGTGGTGTGTCTGTTATGTTTAACACATCTCTAATGGCCTCAATCATGAGCTGCACCCCCTCAGCACATCCCCATCACCGTCTACTGTATCAGAGTCGGTATCCGTGTGGGCTTGCATAATCTGGGCAAGCGCACGTATCTGTGTATATATGCTAGGGGCTTTAGAAGGAATAGGAACAGAACATGACCAAACTGACATAGAATTCTTTAAAACCTGAGTTTCAGACTCAGTATGAGCCACCCTAGTAGCAATCTAAGAGATCATTCCCTTAATTGAAGTCAGCCATCCTGGCTCAGAGATAGAAGCCTGAGACAAGACATTACATTCCTGGGTACATGGAATGGATTCCTCTAGAGAAGAAACTTTCTCTGCAGCTTAAGACAGAGTCCCTGGACATGGCTATGTGAGAGAGCATACACCCACAAAGAAAGTCAGGCACAATCTGTGAGCCAATCAGAGCTAGCAGACCGTCAGCAAATCAGGAGCCGCCACTGCCGGTCCGCAAGCTCTGATTGGCTCACGAACCGGTGGCAGGTTTGAGATCTTACCTGCCGCCGGACATAGCCGCACTCTCCTCCCTGCCCTGACCAACGAGACACGCCGCCGGATGGAGCAGCGGTGGTGAGCAGCACAGTGTGGGCGGGTGTGGGGGGGGGGGAAGCATCACTGTGGGAGCATTTGTGTACCTGGCACTGTGGGGGCATTTGTGGATCTGGCACTGTGGGGGCATTTGTGGATCTGGCACTGTGGGGGCAATTGTGGATCTGGCACTGTGGGGGCAATTGTGGATCTGGCACTGTGGGGGCAATTGTGGATCTGGCACTGTGGGGGCAATTGTGTATCTGGCACTGTGGGGGCAATTGTGTATCTGGCACTGTGGGGGCAATTGTGTATCTGGCACTGTGGGGGCAATTGTGTATCTGGCACTGCACTATTGGGGGCATATGTGTATCATGTCCCATTTTAATTGGCCACACCCATTTTTTTTGGTGCGTACGCACTTAGGGGGTCATTCCGAGTTGTTCGCTCGTTATTTTTTTTCGCAACGGAGCGATTAGTCGCTAATGCGCATGCGCAATGTCCGCTGTGCGACTGCGCCAAGTAAATTTGTTATGCAGTTAGGAATTTTACTCACGGCATTACGAGGTTTTTTCTTCGTTCTGGTGATCGTAATGTGATTGACAGGAAGTGGGTGTTTCTGGGCGGAAACTGTCCGTTTTATGGGTGTGTGCGAAAAAACGCTACCGTTTCTGGGAAAAACGCGGGAGTGGCTGGAGAAACCGAGGAGTGTCTGGGCGAACGCTGGGTGTGTTTGTGACGTCAAACCAGGAACGAAACTGACTGAACTGATCGCAGATGCCGAGTAAGTCTGGAGCTACTAAAAAACTGCTAAGAAGTGTCTATTCGCAATTCTGCTAATCTTTCGTTCGCAATTTTGATAAGCTAAGATTCACTCCCAGTAGGCGGCGGCTTAGCGTGTGCAAAGCTGCTAAAAGCAGCTTGCGAGCGAACAACTCGGAATGACCCCCTTAGTACCTCTATGGGCGGAACTACTGGGGGGCAGGGTAATTTTTAAGTTGAGAATTTTTGTATGGCCCCCAAAGGATTTTATAAATATCCAAATGGCCCTTGGTAGGCAAAAGGTTCCCCACCCCTGCTCTAGGACGTAAAAGAAAGTTGTCTATGTGATTTACTTAACACCGGCATTTCAGCCTGCTTTTGTCGAGAGGCTGCAATTCCTGTGCTGGATGTAATAAAACCCAAGTGGAATGTTGCATGTAAGGATTAATAAGTTAACCTAACCCTGGAATAGGAGCTGGCATTATCCGCACAGCTATACTAGATGTCTGTGCAAAAGTAGCCCATGGGGTCTAACTTGAACCTGTGCCTGCCTCGGCTTATTTAAGAGGCTTTGGTGAAAGCTAAACAATTTGTACATAATCCATTATGAACCAGATCCTGAGAGGTTAACCCAGCTTTGCAAGATAGCATGAAAGTGTTGGTGCTGCTGTGGAAAGTGTATTTCCCTCACCCTTGCCGTTCTTAGACATGATAAATAAAATCACACACCTGTACAGTGTTAACTACACAATTTGTGACAGTAATCACTTTAAAATGTATTAAAGTGACATACAATCTGACCCTACCCTGCTTTGCACCAGCATTGAGGATCTGAATACACGGAAAACTGACAGATTTATAGTAAAGTCAGCAATCACACTAGCAATCAGGCACAGGTTATACATTAGCATAATAAGCAATATGAGCACATAATCAACTACAAATACATTTCAAGTATGTAGGAGAACATATTACTGCATTACCTTATATAGGAGTTATTTTAAACAGCATCAATAGTTATCAGACTCGTATGCATCAGGCACTTATCCAACTATTCATACTCAAAGGTAGATAGAAACTTAGCGCTGTATCACCCGAGTAGGATACAGGGAGACTATACCCCGCTTCCAGGACTGGAAACGCTCAGTGGATCCAGACGCTAATAATGTACACAACGGCTCCGTGAACCTAAAGTGAACACAGACGCCCAAATGAACACTGAAGCACCAGTCACACAGTCGTCTAAGCTGCGACTGGTTCCCCTTAGATACAGCATCTCAGACGGAAGCAGGAACTCAGTTCATGGCTGGAGACTCGGAGGAAACTGGTCATGAACCGGAGGGAGGGACGACCAAGGGAGCGTCTGACTCCCCACTGCTGACATCAACCCTAGGGATTGCGGCCTCATACTACACCTGGAGACTATGATCCCTAAGGCCTAGCGCTGATGCACCCGCATCAACGATTGTTTGGTAGTCTACTGATGAAACAGTGCGGCTGTGTCCGTGTTCCCCCTCTAAGCGGAACCGATGCCTTACCTTCTCCCCGTGCTCCAGCCACAGCCTGGTAACGTCTGTGGGACTTGCTAGTACATCCTACACAGACGCCCACCGAAACAGCATTGTACACGTGGGTAAGCGTTGTTGCGATCCAGCGGGGAGTTGTTGAAGCGACTCTTTCCAAGGTAAGTATAAGATGTTTTTTAGAAAGATCGCTCAAAAAAAAAAGTAAGACTATAAAAACAAAATAAAGCTTATGGCTGCTAAAAACCAGCAGCCCACTGACCATTGTCCGGCTCCTGCTGCATCAAAAAATGGATTTGCCTGAGCCAGGAGGCGGAGATATATGGACAGGCCCGTTGCATGCTGGAAGGACGAAAGCTTTGACCATTTGGCGCAAATCCGCTGTCGTGTTATTATAACCCAACATTATCCTGTGGATAACCTGTGGACCCTGCCGGAGAAACACCCATCTATAACAAAGGCTGCCCTCTCCAAATGTGCCCTACCTAAAGACAACGGGCACTAAGAAGACTAGTATTATGGGGTTGAAGGGGGAGGAGCTTAATTTTTAAAGCTACAGATGTGTCCTTTTGTGTTGCTGCCGCAATGCACAATATGTGGTCTATTGGGTTGTACTCTCCCACTATGCAGTCACGTAAATGGGAGACTGTGGTCGTGTGTGTGTGTGTGTGTGTGTGTGTGTGTATGCACGTTCTCGTCGCTCATTCACTGCATGGAAGCTGCCTGTGATGCATATGCATCATGATCCAGAAACAGCAGGCTGCTATACGCAGCAGAGCTACAGTATGGCGGGACACATTTGAACAAATTAAATTAAGTGCCCATGGTCCAGTGTCCCCCAGGCTTGCTGCAAGAGAAAACCCTGTTTTATTTGGTACATATGCAAATGTTGCCATGCGCATCTTACTGCGATGCTGCATGCCAGGCTGTGACTATTTGCAGTTGGAAACCACTTCATTAATTCTTTTGGGAATTAATGGAGCGATTGCTGTCTCCAAATAGTTGCAGCCTTGCCTGCCATACAGCAAGCCGCATTGCAGCAAAGATGAACATGGCTACATCTGTAGTACACACAGCTATGCATTATATTATTTTAAGCACCGATAACATAAGTGTTTGTTTTATATACATATTTGACATTAATACTGCCATGCAGCTGGTACCATGTACAATATGGGTAAAGCCAAGTGCGGGAATATTTATTTTAGGTTTTACTTCACGTTTTGTTAAAACTATCAAATATTTCTACAGTATAATCATATTCTTCAAGATGTCAAAATGCAACAGCTCTGATACATACCAAAAACAAGTATGAAGAGGGTATTTAGAGAAACTACCCAGAAGACATGTTCCTAAGTAAGAAATACAAATCAAGAGGCATTATCACTGAAAACAACACACTTGAACAAGCATAATTTCTTCAAAATGATATGAGCATCTTGCACACAGGATTAAAATATATTACTGTGATTAAGTAAAAGTGTTGTTTTACTGGTCACATCTGAAACGGTTCTCTCTTTTTTGCCAATATATAAATCAAAACCATTAAATCCCACTGCTTTGCCCTAGAGCAGTGGTTCTCAAACTCTCTCCTCAGGACCCCACACAGTGCATGTTTTGCAGGTAACCCAGCAAGTGCACAGGTGTATTAATTACTCACTGACACATTTTAAAAGGTCCACAGGTGGAGCTAATTATTTCACTTGTGATCTGTGAGGAGACCTGCAAAACATGCAGTGTGTGGGGTCCTGAGGACAGAGTTTGAGAACCTGTGCCCTAAATTATAATCTTGATACATGCATACAGATGTAGCAGAGAAATGTAATGTCTGTATTACAACGGAATCCCATTGAGGCTAGGGAAAAAGACAAATTTCCTACCAGGAAAACCAGGGATCCATCCAGTCCCAGCATCTAAAGAAAAAAAAAAAAAATCGATCACCATCATAAATAAATACAGACACAAATAAACCAGTTTTCTCTATGATAATTAATTATCAACTGCTACTATGCAAAAAAGAAAATGCACGTAAAAAATGCCAACCCCTATATCTATATATCTATCTATAACTATATTATTATTATTATTAATACAAAATGTTATTTATAAAGTGCTACAAGTGTTTCGCAGCACCTTACATACAACAGACATTAGAACAATACAGGGTAAACAGAACATAACACGCCCAGGAAGAACCGACGGAACGGGTAGAATGAGCCTGTTGAATGGTGAATTTGATCAAACGAGCTATATACTTGCTTTGAGGCTGGCCAGCCAACTTTATTTTGGTCTCAGAGGATAAACAAGTAGTCAGACTTTCTAACCCCAGCTGACCTGTTCACATAGACGCAAAAGGGCCCGCACCACATCAAGAGCCCTGGAAGCGAAAGAGGCAGCCGGAAAAAAGAGGTACCACAATGGATTGGTTATATGAAAGGCCGAGACCACCTTAAGTAGAAAGGCCCGTCTGGTTCGGAGTTCAGCCCTGTCCGTATGGAAGATGAGATACGCGACAGCGCCCCCCCATTCCAACACCCGTCGAGCTGATGCTAGAGCAAGGAGAGAAGCTGTTTTTCACGTGAGGTATTTAAAATCCGCAGTATTCTACGGTTCACATAATTAAGATTGTAGGAACTCTAGGACTAGGTTCAAATCCCAGGGAGCAGTCAGCAGAACGAATGGGGATGGATATGCAGAACTCCCTGCAGAAATCCTTGAAAGTCTGGTAGCAATGCCAAATGTTGTTGAAAAACACAGACATGGTGGATATCTGTACTTTTAGAGAGCCTAGGCGTAAGCCAGCATCTAAACTCGCCTGTAAGAAACGCAAGACCCGACCTAAACGGAAAGCAGTGGAGGGATATCCCTTCTGTTCACACCAGATCACACATGACTTTCAAATACGGTGATAATGCTTGGAAGTGACCTCCTATCGAGCCATGAGCATGATGGAAATTACTGCATGCAGTATGCCCTTTTGTGCTACTATTGCCTTTTCAAAAGCCACGCCATCGAACGTAGCCGCCTTAAGTTTGGATAAACAAAAGGACCTTGCTGAAGATCTTCCTGAAGTGGCAGGGGCCGTCGACAAGAAGAGCATAAAGTTCGGCATATAAGGCCCTGCGAGGCCAATCTGGAGCAATGAGAATTGTCAGCACTCTCTCCCACTTTATCCGTTTGAATACTCAAGAAAGTAGTCGGGAGGAAAGATGTAGATCTGTCAGAAACACCACGGAGCTGACAGCGCATCTACCGCTACTGCTTCTGGTTTCTGTGTCCTCGAGCAATAATGCTGTAGTTCATTGTTGTTGCGAGACGCCATGAAGTCTCTCTCGAGTTCTCCCCGCCGCTCGATGATCTGGTGGAAAACCTGAGGGTGCAGGCCCCACTCTCTGGGGTCCAAATCCTGTCTGCTTAAATAATCTGCCTCCAAATTGTGGACTCCTGGTATGAAAATTCCTGAAATTGCAGAGGAGTACTTCTCCGCCCAGTACAGAATCCTGGTTACTTCAATCACCAAGGAGGTGGTGATGAATGATGTACGCTACAGCCGTGGCATTGTCAGATTGCACCTGAACAGGGCGGTCTCGTAGCAGAGGAAATGCCTGGCAGAGGGCGTTGAATATTGCCCTTAATTCAAAGATGTTGATTGGGAGAGCGACTTCCTGTGGTGACCCGCGACCCTGACAGGGAGATCCTTGAGTCACCGCCCCCCAAGCTCTGAGGCTTGCATCTGTGGTCAGAAGGATCGGCCCTTCAACAGATGCAGATTGTGTAACCACCACAGCAGAAACAGGTGAGACAGAGGTAAAAGTCGAACTGACGCATGTGTAGGTGTGACCCCGCTCATTTGGATACAATTGCAATGGGCGGGAGTGGAAACATCCTTACAGAACTGCCTCAAAAGAGGCTACCATCATGCCCAAAAAGCAGATGCAGATACGTATGGAGACTTGACGTGGCTGCAAAACAAACCGTACTACTGCCTGAATTCCCTAGGCCTTGTCCAGGGGAAGGAACACTCGTTGAGACACAGTGTCGAGTATCATTCCAAGGAACTATAGTCTCTGTGTGGGTTTCAGCTAAGACTTCTTAAAATTGAGTATCCAACCATGTTGGATGACCAGATTAGGAGTGATCGTTATGTTGTGGAGTAGCTGTTTCTGAACAGTGCTTTTACGAGGAGGTTGTCAAGGTAAGACACAATATTCACCCCTTGTAGGTGAAGCTGTGACATCATTTACGCCATGACCTTTGTGAAGACTTGGGTGCTCACGAGAGTCCAAAGGGTAGAGCCTGGAATGGATACGGACATTCTTTGAGGACAAACCGAGGGTATGCCTGATGTGGAAAAATTCCTGCTCCTCCAAACCTGAAATTATCGCCCAGGGAAGACAGTCATGTGGTGGGCTGGATAGCCGTCCTCTGGTCTGATTGAGCTGCAGCGGTAGCCAGACGTCCTCAATCTCTGGTACCTCTAGAGCAGGCATTCCCAACCACGGTCCTCAAGGCACACTAACAGTCCTGGTTTTAGTGATATCCAGGCTTCAGCACAGGTGACTTAATTAGTAGCTAAGTTATTTTGATTTAACCATCTGTGCTGCAGCTTGGATATCACTAAAACCTGCACTGTTGGTGTGCCTTGAGGACCGTGGTTGGGAATGCCTGCTCTAGAGGCATGCAAACTTCTGAAACGTGTGGGTCGAAAGGACCGTAAGGAAGGTCCAAAGTAGGTATGTTGAGGTGGAGCTGAAGAAGGAAGATTACCCCGCTGTAGCCTTAAACATCCACTTATCAAATTCATCACAAAATAAAGCCTCACCCATGTAAGGTAGACATCCACGTCTTTCTTTGACTCAGCATCCGCTGTCCACTGACAGAGCCATAACGCTCGGCGTGCTGAAACTGCAATAGCTGATATTCTGGAAGTTAGCAGACCTACCTCCCTGAAAGCCTCACACAGATACACTGCAGATTCCTGTATGTGCTGTGCTAAAGCAATTTATTCTTCCTGGGGCAAATCTTCCTGAAATTCAGAAGCAAGCTACTATACCTAGGCCTCTGTGGCTCTATTAACCCAACAGCTGACTATTATAGGGTGTAAAGAAACCACCGCTGCCAAGTGTAAAATATATACATATATATATATATATATATATATATATATATATATATATATATATATATATTATTATTATTTTTATTTTTATTATTATTATTATTATTATTATTATTACTACAGGTTGAGTATCCCTTATCCAAAATGCTTGGGACCAGAAGTATTTTGGATATCGGATTTTTCCGTATTTTGGAATAATTGCATCCCATAATGAGATATCATGGCGATGGGACCCAAGTCTAAGCACAGAATGAATCTATGTATCATATACACCTTATACACACAGCCTGAAGGTCATTTTAGCCAATATTTTTAATAATTTTGTGCATGAAACAAAGTTTGCGTACATTCACACAATTCATTTATGTTTTATATACACCTTATACACACAGCCTGAAGGTCATTTAATACAATATTTTTAATATCTTTCTGTATTAAACAAAGTTTGTGTACGTTGAGCCATCAGAAAACAAAGGTTTCACTATTTCACTCTCACTCAAAAAATTCCGTATTTCGGAATATTCCGTATTTCGGAATATTTGGATATGGGATACTCAACCTGTATTTTTTTTTTAGGGTGTTTTCTAACTTATGGTCCGAAAGCCCTTTTTTTTTTTTATAACATGGATACTGACGGATCCACCGGAGGATTTTCCCAATGTTTTCTGTTTTCCAGAGGAAAGGAAAGAAAGCAAGAATACGCTTAGGTACCTTAAACTTCTTGTCCGGGTGTACCCAGGCTTCCTGAAATTGGCTATCTAATTCCTCTGAGATAGGAAAAGTAGCCAAAGTTTTAATGGCTTTAGGACAACTCAGTGAATGTCCTTGAGTGGCCCAGCCAGAGCCCAGACTTGTATCCGATTGAACATCTCTGGAGAGATCTGAAAATGGTTGTGCACTGATGCTTCCCACCCGGAGCTTGAGAGGAGCTGCAAAGAGAAATGGGTGAAACTGCCCAAAGATAGGTGTGCCAAGCTTGTGGCATCATATTCAAAAAGACTTGAGGCTGTAATTGCTGCCAAAAGGTGCATCAACAAAGTATTGTGCAAAGGCTTTGAATACTTATGTACATGTGATTTCTTAGTTTTTTATTTTAAATAAATTTGCAAAAATCTAAAAAAAAAAAAAAAAACTTTTTTATGTCATTATGGGGTATTGTGTGTAGAATTTTGAGGGAAAAATAATTTATTGCATTTTGGAATAAGGCTGTAACATAACAAATCGTGGAAAAAGTGAAGCGCTGTGAATACTTTTTGGTTGCACTGTATTTATTCAGCTGAGGGTGTTTTACACCACCCTGCTTAAGTATGGTGTTATGTCAACAAGGCTACTGAAGCCTGGACAGAACAACTGTCCACAGACTTGCGTGAAGGTCTCTCTGCTAAGGAAATGATACCTCTAGCTGAATACATCCGTGAATCTGCCGCCTATCTGGGGGGTGCATCCAAGGATGTATGCACCCTCGGCGGTCGGATTTTAACCTTGGCAATATCTGCCTGAAGAGCTCTTTGGCTGCATCAGTGGCAGGCGGATGTGGAATTTAAAAAGGCAGTAGCGGGCACTACCCTTAAATGGGATAGATCTTGTTCGGTCCAGAGCTGGAAAAATTGATTTTCCAGGCTAATGTAGGTAAGTTATCTGCCCCTCAGCTGCTCCAGCTTCTCGGAGGCCGAACACTGGACCTTCCTTCCAAACCCTTATGTGCACGTTCCAAGTTCAGAGGCCATTACAGAGGGAGGAGCTGGAGGTCCCGAGGTTCCAGAAGTCATGGCAGAGAAGCAGCACTCTCCTCCCACCAGGAAAGTAAGTCCACCAACAAGCAGCACTCTCCTCCCACCAGGACAGTAAGTCCACCATCAAGCCCAGTGCATGACAGGCTTCCCTCTCACCTGGGTGGAAACTCGTCCTACGAGATTACAGGGACGTGTGGACAGAATCCTGTCCAGATGCCTAGTTTCGGGATCTCGTCACCCAGGGGTACAAAATAGTTTTCCAAATCCAACCACCTCACCGGTACTTTACCACAGGTTTGCAAGCTTTAGACGACAGGTGTATCATAATGCAGGAGACTATCGAGCAAGGGTGTTGGATCCAGTCCCAACACATTAGCAGAAACAGGGCTTCTACTCAAGTCTATTACCTGTAACAAAGCCAGACGGATCGGCCAGACCAATTGTGAATTTGAAGACTCTCAATCCTTTTTTTAGAGTACTCAAATTCAAGATGGTGTCCCTTCAGTCGATTATAGCGAGACTAAAACAAAACAAGTTCATGCTGTCCTTACACATCAAGCACGCTTACCTGGACATTCCCATTTGGCCTCCGGACCAGGAGTTTCTCAGATTTGCCTTTCGGGCATCTCACTTCGAATTCCAGGTTTTGCCGTTCGGCCTGTCCTCGGCCCCCTGGGTGCTCACGAAGGTCATGGCCATCATGATAATTCTACTTCGGACACAAGGGGTTACGATCGTCCCTTATCTGGACAATCTTTTCCTGAAGGCTCATTTCAGGGGCCAGTTGCTTCAGAAAATCGAAGTTACTCACAAGTTCCTCATTCGACATGGGTGGATCCTAAACTTCCAAAAGTCTCATCTGCGACCTACACAGAAGCAGCATTTCTTGGGGATGATTCCCGACAAAGTCCTGCAGAGAGTATTCCTCCCCTTCGGAAAAAGTCTAGTCAATAAAGGAGATGATGAGTTTGGTTCTACACCATAGTCGAGCATTTGTACACCCATGTATACGTCTCCTCGGAAAGACGGTGGAAGCCTTCGAGGACATGCCGTATGGCTGTTTCCATACAAAGCCTCTTCAGCTGCGTCTGCTAAGACAGTGGACCGGATAACATCTGTCTCTCCATCAAAGGCTGACTATCACCCAAGGCTAAGTCTCACTTCTCTGGTGGTTGAACTCTACACACATGTTGAAAGGCAAGAGGTTTGGAATTTTGGAGTGGACTCTGCTCACTACAGCCACAAGTCTGAGGATGGGGGCGCCGACAATGGAAAAACAGGTTCAAGGGCAATGGACCCCACAAGGAACTACCCTGCCCATTAACATCCTCAAATTAAGAGCAGTGCATCCCCTGTCAATGCATCAGCCCAGGCTGCCACTGCTTACGCTATCTGAGCGGAAGCCAAGGCTGGTCTAATGATTGTCCCAGACAAAAATAAAAAATGGTCTTTAGAAAACCATCGAGTCTCCTATCCGTGACATCATTTATGTTGAAAACAAAAATAATGTAGATTATCGCAGCAATCTTCTTTTTTAAACAGTCCTCAGCTGGATGAGGATAAATGGAATTTAATTTCCTAGAATTCTAACTTCCTATTGGGCGTAACCCAACATAATTTCCATTAGCTGTTTTGGGCCGTTTAAATACAGCTGACTTAGTTTCTAACACAGGCTATGCTGCTTCTGAGGATCGAATGGCTTACATAGCACTAATTAGCTCAGGCATGTCCACTGAGCTGAGAACTCCTGGAAGTACAATAAGTCCTCAGCTAAACATGTGTAGACTGTGAAGATGATGTATCAAGTCTATGTGATATACTTACCACCGGCCTTTCAGCCTGCCTTTGTTAAGAGGCTGCCATTCATGCATGTAAGGGTTAATAGGATAACCTATCACTGGTATAGGGGCTGGCATTATCTGCTCAGCTACATTGGATAATGGCTGTGCATAGTAGCCCATGAAGGTTCAACCAGAACCTGTGCCTGCCTCGGTTACTTAAGAGGCTTTGGAGACAACTAAACCATTTTGCACATAATCCCACAGAACTAGTCCTGATAGGTTAATTTAGCTCTGCAATACCACATGAAATTAGTGTTGGTGTTGCTGTGGAAAGTGTATTTTCCCCACCCTTGCCGCTCTTAGACATGATAAATAAATCACACACCTTAGTGTTATTACACAATTTGTGACTGTAATCACTTTCAAATGTTAGTGACATACAATCCGAGCCTACCCTGCTTTGCACCAGCATTAAGGATCGGAAGACAGAAAAACTGACGAACAATTTATAGTAAAGTCAGCAATCACACCAGCAGTCACAGGTTATACATTAGTATAATAAAGCAATACGAGAACATAATCAACTACAAATACATTTCAAGTATGTAGGAGAAACATATTACTGCCTTACCCTATATAGGAATTTTAAACGTATTCAGTTGCACAGCAAAAGAAAACCACAGCAATAATTATTAGACTTGTATGCATCAGGCACTTTATCTAACTATTCGTGCTCAAAGGTAGATTGACACTTAGTGCTGTATTACCCGCTCAGTAGAGTTGGATACAGGAAAACTCCCCCGCATCCAGGACCGATCAATACGTTTGCAAATGCTGAGCGGATCCAGACGCTACTAGTGTACACAATCGCTCCGTGAACCTATAGTGAACACTGACGCACCAGTCACACAGCCGCCTATGCTGCGACTGGGTCCCCTGAGTACACAGCATCTCAGACGCAAGCGGGGAAAAAGTTCATGGTGGGGGACTCTGAGGAAACTGGTCATGAACCGGGGGGAGGGGGAGACAAGGGGAGAGTCTGACTCCCCACTGCTGACATCAACCCTAGGGATCGTGGCCTCATACTACCCCCCTGGAGCCTATGATCCCTAAGGCCTAGTGCTGGTGCACTCTCTTTGGCTGCCGCTTCGGCGACTGTTTGGTAGTCTCCACCCAAAACAGTGTGGCTGTATCCGCGTTCCCCCTCTAAGCGGAACCGATGCCTTACCTTCTCCCCATGCTCCGGCCACAGCCTGGTAACGTCTGCTGGACCTGCTAGTATATCAGACACAGACGCCCGCCTAAACAGCATTGTACTCGTGGGTAAGCTTTGTCGCATCTCGGTGGAGAGTTGGAGCGACTTTTTCCAAGGTAAGTATAAGACGCTTATTAGAAAGATCACTCAGAAAATAGTAAGGACTATAAAAATAAAATAAGAAAGCTTATGGCTGCTAAAAAAAAAAAAAAAGCAGCCCTCTGACCATGGTCCGGCTCCTGCCGCACCAAACAAAAATCTGATATGCCTGTGGATACCCTGTGGACCTGTAGGAGAAACCACAAATAACTTGCAGTGGTTGTTGTGAAACAGAAAATGCACACATTTGCTTTTAGTTTACTTCATCACAATTATTATTATTATTTGCCATTTTGGATAGATTTTTTTTTACCGTATACAAGGAGGTATACAAAAAATTCAGGCATTAAAAAAAAATAAATTGGATTTTAATTACCTACCGGTAAATCCTTTTCTCGTAGTACGTAGAGGATGCTGGGGTCCATATTAGTACCATGGGTTATAAACTGGTCCACCAGGAGCCATGGGCACTTTAAGAGATTGATAGTGTGGGCTGGCTCCTCCCTCTATGCCCCTCCTACCAGACTAGAAACTGTGCCCGAGGAGACTGACAACTTTGAGAGAAGGATTTTACACAGATAGTGGTGAGATTCACACCAGCACACGCATACAAGGCAAACCAAGCTAACCAGCTCGAAAACTCAGCAACGGCTGAACAATATTACTTAACCAAGTAACCAAAACAGTACTTAACCAAGAACAAAGCAGTACTGAACCAAATAACCACTGCAGGATCACGAAGCGCTGGGTGGGCACCCAGCATCCTCTACGGACTACGAGAAAAGGAATTACCGGTAGGTAATTAAAATCCTATTTTCTCTTATGTCCTAGAGGATGCTGGGGTCCATATTAGTACCATGGGGATGTACCAAAGCTCCCGAGCGCGGAGGCTGCTGCAGAACTGATTGACCAAACTTTAGGTCCTCAGAGGCCAAAGTATCGAACTTGTAGAACTTGGCAAACGTGTTTGACCAAGACCAAGTAGCTGCACAGCAAAGTTGTAAAGCCGAGACACCCTGGGCAGCTGCCCAGAAAGAACCCACCTTATGAGTAGAGTGGGTCTTAACAGATTTTGGACACAGCAAACCAGCCATTGAATATGCATGCTGGATAGTGACCCTGATCCAGTGAGAGATTGTCGGCTTAGATGCAGGACACCTAACAAAGTGAAAGCCTTTCACGTGAGAAACTTGACCTCAACCTCCTGAAGAGGCTCAAACCAACCCGATTGGAGGAACTATAACACCACGTTAAGATCCCAGGGCTCCGTAGGCAGCACAAAGGGAGGCTGGATGTGCAGAATCCCTTTCGTAGCCGTGGTTAAGTTTTGATAAGCTAACGGCCCCTGTTGCAAAAGGTCCTCCTGAAGAAGAAGAGGTCTCGGATTTCCCAGCAGTAGATCCAGAAGATCCGCGTACCAAGTCCTTCTTGGCCAGTCCGGAACAATGAGGATTGCCTGAACTCTTGTTCTCTTTATGAGTTTTAGAATCCGTGGAATGAGTGGAAGAGGAAGAAACACGTACACTGACTGGAACATCCACGGAGTCACCAGGGCGTCCACCATCAACCCTTGTGGGTCTCGTGAACTGGAACAGTACCTTCGAAGCTTCTTGTTGAGACGGGAGGCCATCATGTCTATTTGAGGTATACCCCAAAGACTTGTCACCCCCGTGAACACATCCGGATAGAGGCCCCACTCTCCGGGAGGTAGTGTCTGCTGAGGAAGTCCGCTTCCCAGTTGTCCACTCCCGACATGAAGATTACTGACAGCGCCAACGCTTGCTTTCTGCCCAGAGGAGGATTCTTGTTTCCTCTGACATTGCAGTTCTGCTCTTCTTTCTGCCTTGTCGGTTTATGTAGGCCACAGTCGTTACATTGTACGACTGCACCTGAATGGATTGATCATGTAGAAGATGTGCCGATTGTAGAAGGCCGTTGTACACGGCTCTTAGCTCCAAAATGTTTATTGGAAGAATGGATTCCAGACTTAACCACCTTTCTTGGAAGGTTTCCCTTTGTGTGACTACGCCCCAACCGCTGAGACTTGCATCCGTGGTTAAAAGGATCCAGTTCTGAATACCGAACCTGCGACCCTTGAGAAGGCGAGGCAGATGTAGCCACCACAGGAGTCAAATCCTGGCTTTCGGTAACAGGCGTATCCTCTGGTGCATGTGCAGGTGAGATCCCGACCACTAATCCAGAAGATCCAGTTGGAGTGCACTGATGAACAGATACCCGGGCAGGTCTCAAGACATCATGAACCATCGTTTAAATCACCAACGCTTTTTCCACTGTAAGAAATACCCTCTGCATCTCCGTGTCGAGGATCATCCCTAGGAAAGAATCTCCTTGTTGGCTCCAAATGTGACTTTGGAAGATTCAGGATCCATCCGTGTTCCCTGAGAAGTCGAGTCGCGAGAGCAATGGACTGCAATAACCTCTCCCTGGAAGATGGCTTTATCAGCAGATCGTCCAGATATGGAATTATATTCACACCCTGTTTGCGATGGGGAGAATCATCATCTCTGCCATTACCTTGGTGAACACTCTTGGTGCTGTGGAGAGGCTGAATGGCAGTGCCTGGAACGGATAGTGACAATCCACCAGTGCAAATCTGAGATAAGCCTGGTGTGGGGGCCAAATCGGAATGTGGAGGAACGCATCCTTTATATCTAGAGATATCAGGAACTCTCCCTCCTCTATCCCTGAGATCACCGCTCTCAGAGACTTTATTTTGAACTTGAATTGCCTCAGATAAGGGTTTAGCGACTTCAGGTTCAAAATAGGCCTGACCGAACCACGAAAAGGTTTGACTAGTAACCCTGGTGTACTAGATGAGGTGGAACTGGAACAATAACAGCAGACCATTCCAATTTGTGAATGGCTTCATGAAGGATAGCCCTTTCCGTCAGCAAATTTGAAAAACCAGTGGGGTGGGAGCTCTTGAAACTTAAGTTTGTTCCCCTGGGACACAATATCCAGTGCCCAGGGATCCAGACCAGACGACACCAAAATGTGACTGAAACGTCTGAGCCTCGCTCCCACCTGCCCGTTCTCCAGGTAGGGAGGTCCACCGTCACAATGAGGATTTTGACGACACAGAGGCAGACTTCTGTTCTTGGGAACCAGCAGGTGCCGTTTTTGGGGATTTTGCGCGTCCACCTCTGAAGAAAGTGGTAGGAGCCTTGGACTTCTTTACTTTTGCAGACCGAAAGGACTGCACAGAGGACGTAGCAAAAGGTTTCTTCGTCGTCGGAGAGGCTGAGAGAAGAAAGGTTAATTTACAAGCGTTTGCCGCGGAAATCCACGCATCCAATGCTTCCCAAATAGAGCCTGACCTGTGAAGGGTAGGTTCTCCACACTTCTCCTGGATGCCGTGTCTGCAGACCACTGGCGTAGCCAGAGTCCACTGCGTGCTGAAACAGCCATAGACGACGTCCTTGCAGTCAGATTACCCAGGTACTTCATGGCCTCCAACATGAAACCCGCAGAATCATGTATGTTACGTAAAAACAATTCAATTTCACTTCTATCCATAGTATCTAATTCCTTTAGTAACGTGCCTGACCACTTTAATATGGCTTTAGAAATCCATGCACAGGCAATAATGGGCCTTAATGCCACTACTGAAGCAGTGTATATGGATTTGAGCGTAGTTTAAATCTTGCGGTCCGCCAGTTCTTTCAAAGCGGTAGACCACAGGACAGGCAAAACAACCTTCTTAGACAGTCTAGATACAGAAGCGTCTACTACAGGCGGGTTTTCCCACTTTTTCCTATTATCCTCAGGGAAAGGAAAAGCTACAAGAACCCTCTTTGGGATCTGGAATTTTTTCTCTGGTTTTTCCCAGGATTTTTCAAACAATGCGTTTAATTCCTTAGACGCAGGGAAGGTCAGGGAGACTTTCTTATTGTCTGTAAAGTAAGCCTCCTCTACCTGTTCAGGTGGTTTGTCAGTAATGTGTAACACATTCCTAATAGCCTCAATCATGAGTGCACCCCCCCTTGCTAGGGAAGCCTCACCCACCCGCATATACGCATCACCCTCTGCCGTGTTAGAGTAGGTGTCCGTGTCAACCTGCATAATTTGAGAAAGCGCACGTTTTTTGGAAACACCAGGGGATTTTGAGGTAGTGGAGACAGAACCAGACAAACCCTCCACAGATTGTTTTAAAATCTGTGATTCAGTCTCATAATGTGCAATCCTAGTAGAAATCTGGGATATCAATCTGATAAAGCTAATTATTTATCTTATAACATTCACTATATATTGGTAAGAGACTCAGTACGCAATGGGCGTACGGGGTACTGTAAGGGTACGCACTTAGCGTAGCAGACGCTAGGCCGTGGTCGAGACGCACGAGCGGCACGTTCGCTCACGGCTTACGTTGGGTATCGAGCACGCTATAGGCGGTCCGAGTACCGTAATGCTACGCTACTAGCGTAGCGGACGCTGTGCCCACAAGAGGAACACGAGCGGCGCAGACGCTCACAGGATGACACAGTAAACCTTGTATGCAACACAATGAAGGGATATACATATACTGTAATGATATAACGCTTCTTAACCTTGTTAATATAAAAGCTGCTTGAGCTATTGAGACGCTCCGAATACCCTTAGCAATGTAATGATAAACACACAATACCTTGTAGGGTTCCAAAACCTTTATCTAGATGATTTTAGTATGTAAAAGGGGAAAACAGTTACAGCTTATACACTACAGCACTAACATAAAACACCTAAACAGAACAACTGAAATTATACAATATACAACAGTTTCTTAATCCTAAACAATAACAGAGAGAGAGAGAGAGAGAGAGAGAGAGTATGGCAAATACAAACAGAGAATAAGTTGGTTACAGAGAAAAACGTACACACTGGGGAATGATCGCTGCGCAGTCCTGGAACCAGCTCTCTAGTTAGTCAATGATGAAAACCGTTGTGGAGAGTAGACTGAGCTGGCCCTGGCTGGCTGTTCTTATATACCCTACATACAGTACACTACAAAGGGCCCTATAATCTCATTGTTCATTGGACACAGGAATCTGTCTTCACATTATAACAAAAGGTCATAGGTTGATTCGAACAGGTGGGTTGTGACTATTTCATACTGCTCAGGTGGGAGGGAATCTCAGGATTCCCGCCGCATGGATAATGAACTGCAAATACAGTAAATACTCTACCGTTGCATACTAAACACCACTGCTCAAAACCTGTCTGACCCTTCGTATCATGTAAAGAGGGATCTCTCTGTCCATGAACCAGTTACTCTAAACAAACTTACTGATATTATTAAGGGGACCATAACCTATAAAATACACTATTCAGATTAACTATGTAACGATCGAGTCGCCCGCCAGACGCACACAAACCCTACCGTAAATGCACATACCACGCGCCTGAGCGCACGACCGTGGAGGCGCCGTCACGCAACTGCGAATATGCGAACGCACGGGAGAGAATGTGCACGTGCAGCGGGCAAGCGCATGGGGTTAGTACAAGGCATCATAGGTCGCTATATTTTTCGACTTTGACAATTCCCTTAATAGAAGCCACTACTGGGGATCAGATGAGACAAATTATTACATTCCTGAGTACATGGACTAGATTCCTCTGGAGAAGATACATATTCTGCCACACAAGACACCAGAGTCCCTGGACATGTTTATGTGGGAATTTGCATACACACAGGAAAAATAGGATTTTGATACCTACCGGTAAATCCTTTTCTCCTAGTCCGTAGAGGATGCTCGAGATGACATCAAGACCATGGGGTATAGACGGGATCCGCAGGAAACATGGGCACTCTAAAGACTTTTCATCGGGTGTGAACTGGCTCCTCCCTCTATGCCCCTCCTCCAGACCTCAGTTATAGGAACTGTGCCCAGGGAGACTGACATTTCGAGGAAAGGAATTACTTAACTAGTGGTGAGATATCTACCAACTCACACCCTCAACCATGCCGCACACATGGCATTCAACATAACACACGCCAACAGGCATGAACCAATTGCAGCAACATGCTGAACTAAAATAACACAGCTTGTGTAACTGTATTAACTAAACCGCAGGTAAAATACGCACTGGGATGGGTGCCCAGCATCCTGTACTGACTAGGAGAAAAGGATTTACCGGTAGGTATCAAAATCCTATTTTCTCATACGTCCTAGAGGATGCTGGGGACGACATCAAGACCATGGGGTCTATACCAAAGCTCCAGTACGGGCAGGAGAGCGCCGATGACCCTGCAGCACCGATTGACCAAACTTGAGTTCCTCATCGGCCAAGGTGTCAAACTTGTAGAACTTAGCAAATGTATTTCACCCTGACCAAGTAGCTGCTCGGCAAAGTTGTAATGCCGAGACCCCCCGGGCAGCCACCCAGGATGAGCCCACCTTCCTAGTGGAGTGAGCCTTTACCGACGTCGGTAACGGCAATCCAGCCGTAGTATGAGCTTGCTGAATCGTATTTCTAATCCAGCGTGCAATAGTCTGCTTGGAAGCAGGACAGCCAATCTTGTTATGAGCATACAGGACAAACAGAGCCTCTGTTTTCCGTACATGAGCCGTTCTAGCGACAGATTTTCAAAGCTCTAACCACATCTAGAGATTTTGAATCGGTGAATGTGTCAGTAACTACTGGCACTACAATAGGTTTGTTTATGTGGAAAGATGAAACCACCTTCGGAAGAAAATGTTGATGAGTCCTCAACTCTGCCCTATCTTCATGGAAGATCAGGTAAGGGCTCTTGTGAGACAAGGCCAACAATTCAGACACCCGCCTTGCGGATGCCAAAGCCAAAAGCATCACCACTTTCCAAGTGAGAAACTTCAACTCTATCTTTTGTAGAGGCTCAAACCAATCCGATTGAAGGAACTGCAATACCACGTTAAGGTCCCATGGTGCCACTGGAGGCACGAATGGAGGCTGGAAGTGCAGAACCCTTTTCACAAAGGTCTGAACCTCTGGAAGAGAGGCCAATTGTTTCTGAAAGAACACTGACAAGGTCAAAATCTGGACCTTGACTGATGCCAATCGGAGGCCCGCCTCCACACCATCCTGCAAAAAATGGAGAAAACGTCCTAAATTAAAAACTCTTCCGTAGGAGCTTTCTTGGATTCACACCAAGATACATATTTTCTCCAAATACGGTGGTAATGTTTCGACGTTACTCCCTTTCTGGCCTGAATAAGGGTGGGGATGACCTCATCGGGAATACCCTTATGGGCTAGAATACGGCGCTCAACAGCCATGCCGCCAAACGTAGCCGCAGTAAGTCTTGATACACACACGGCCCCTGCTGCAGCAGGTCCTCTCGAGGAGGAAGAGTCCGAGGATCTCCTATGAGTAACTGCTGAAGATCTGGGTACCAAGCCCTCCTTGGCCAGTCTGGGGCAATGAAGATTGCTCGAACCCTTGTTTTTCTTATGATCCTGAGTACTTTTGGGATCAGCAGAAGTGGAAGGAAGACATACACTGACGGAAACACCCACTGGGTCACCAGTGCATCCACTGCTACTGCTTGAGGGTCTCTCGACCTGGAACAGTATCTTTGAAGCTTCTTGTTGAGACAAGACGCCATCATGTCTATTTGACGAATTCCCCAAAGACTTGTCACCTCTGCAAAGACTTCTTGGTGGAGGCCCCACTCTCCTGGATGTAGATCGTGTCTGCTGAGGAAGTCTGCTTCCCAGTTGTCTCCTCCCGGAATGAATATTGCAGACAGAGCTTGTAGATGTTTTTCTGCACAGCTGAGGATTTTTGTTGCCTCTGCCATTGCCGCTCTGCTTTTCGTTCCACCCTGCCTGTTTATGTATGCGACAGCTGTTACATTGTCCGCCTAGATCTGCACGGGACGGTCTTGAAGATGTACCGCTTGTTGAAGGCCGTTGTAAATGGCTCTTAGCTCCAGAACGTTTATGTGAAGGCAGGCTTCCTGTTGTGACCAACGTCCCTGGAAGTTTTCTCCCTGAGAGACTGCTCCCCAGCCTCGGAGACTTGCATCCGTGGTTACCAGGACCCAGTCCTGAATCCCGAACCTGCGTCCCTCTAGTAGGTGAGAGCTGTGTAACCACCACAGGAGCGAAATCCTGGTGTTTGACGACAGGATAATCTTTCTGCGCATGTGTGACCTGCTAAACTGTATGGCCTCGTAGGCCGCCACCATCTTCCCCAACACCTGAAAGCACTGATGGATCGACACACTTGATGGTTTCAATATCTGTTGTACCATTTTCTGGATTTCCAGAGCATTTTCCAGCGGAAGAAATACTCTCTGAACTTCTGTGTCCAGAATCATCTCGAGGAAAGACAACCTTGTCGTCGGTTCCAACTATGACTTCAGGTAATTTATGATCCACCTGTGTTGTTGGAGTATTGACAGAGAGAGTGATACGTTTTGTAACAACTGCTCCCTGGATCTCGCCTTTAACAGAAGGTCGTCCAGATAAGGAAATATACTGACTCCTTTCTGACAAAGGAGAATCATCATCATCTCCGCCATCACCTTGGTGAATACCCTCGGCGCCGTAGAGAGACCGAAAAGTAACGTCTGGAATTGGTAATGGCAATCCTGAACAGCGAATCTCAGATAAACCTGGTGTGGAGGATAAATGGGAACATGCAGGTAAGCATCCTTTCTGTCCACCGACACAAAGTAGTCCCCCTCCTCCAGACTGGCAATCACTGCCCGAAGTGATTCCATCTTGAACTTGAACCTTTTTAGGTAACCATTCAGATCCTTTAGATTTAGGATCGGTCTGACCGAGCCATCCGGCTTCGGAACCACAAAGAGGCTTGAATAAAAACCCCTCCCTTGTTGTGACAATGGTACCAGGACTATGACCTGGTCTTGACATCATTTTTGGATTGTCGCTGTTACTGCTTCTCTTTCTGACGGAGAAACTGGAAAGGTCGATTTGAAAAATCGGCATGGGGGAACGTCTTGAAACTCCAGCTTGTACCCATGGGATACTATTTGCAACACCCAGGGATCCAGGTCAGACAGAATCCAATCCTGGCTGAAGAGTCTGAGACGTGCCCCCACCCGAGCGGCCTCCCGCAAGGGAGCTCCAGCGTCATGCTGGGGATTTGGCAGAAGTATGGGTAGATTTCTGCTCTTGGCAACCTGGAGCCACTGTGGGCTTCTTCCCCCTTCCCCTACCTGCAAAGAAGGGGGAACCACTCGTATTTTTGTATTTATTGGGCCGAAAGGACTGCATTTGCGGGTGATAGGTCTTTCTTTGCCGGTGCAGGCGGCAAAAATGTCGACTTACCTGCGGTAGCCGCCGAGACTATCGCATCCAGGCCATCGCCAAATAAGGCCTCACCTTTATATGGGAGATACATGTTTCTTTTGGAATCTGCATCCGCGTTCCACTGGCGAATCCACAATGCCCGCCTAGCCGATACTGCCATGGTAGCGGCCTGTGAGCTCAAGAGTCCAATATCCTTCATTGCTTCCAGCATGTAAGCGGCAGCGTCCTTGATATTCCCTAACTTAAGGAGCATCTCATCTTTATCAATCGTATCAATTTCTGATTACATGCTTTCTGAACCATTTTTCAATAGCGCGACTCACCCATGCGCAGGTAATAGTGGGCCTAATCAGTGTACCATTGGTAACATAAATGGATTTCAATGTCGTTTCCATTTTGCGGTCTGCCGGCTCTTTAAGAGAAGCCGTGCCAGGAGCAGGGAGAATTACCTTCTTTGTCAACCTGGAAAGTGCACTGTCTAACACACGGGGTGACTCCCACTTTTTCCTGTCCTCAGCCGGGAAAGGGTAAGCTATGTGAATCCTTTTGGGAATACGAAATCTTTTATCAGGATTCACCCACATCCCTTCAAACAGAGCATTTAGTTTGTGTGAAGGGGGGAACGTGACTTTGGACTTCTTTTCCATACATAAATATGCCTTCTGCTGAGGTACAGGAGTGGTTTCTGTAACCTCCAACACTTCCCTTATAGCCACAATCATATATTGTATATTCTTTGCCAATTTATGATCTATCTCTCTGGATTCACTACCGTCGACACAAGAGTCACAATCCGTGTCAGTATCCGTGTTTACAACATTTGCAAATGGTCTCTTATGTGACCCAGAGGGGCTGCCCGCATAAGGAATAACAGCATCCTGAAAAATCACATCTTCCACAGATTTTCTCCAGCATGCATCCTTACGTATCACGTATCTCTTTCACCCATGCAGGCTCTTGGTGTGCCGGTAGCGCCACCACATTACAACTTTGTGACCCTAAAATGCCTTCCTCCGGGGAGGAACTCCCTGCCTCAGACATGCATCACACGTGTACAGCACACCAACAGACACACTGGGACTTATTTTGGGGACAGACCCACAGTAAAATCTGTCAGAGGGACACAGGATAGGAGCAGCCAGTTCACAATCCCAGCACCAGTATTTCCTGTGAACACAGTATGTCCACAGCATAACAGCGCTTTTAAGAGAGTTTATATACACTATCAAATGCACTACAAATGCTTTCTGCCCCCCCTTACTAGTAACCTGTACTTGTCAGAAGAGGAGTAGAGGACCAGCGTGTTCTCTGCAGCCTGAGGAGAGAGAGAAAATGGCGCTGAGTAGTGTGCTGGCTGCCTGAGGAAGAAGCTCCGCCCCCGCAATGGCGCGTCCTTACACTCATACAAACACTGTAATATTTATACTGGCGGGGGGTAGGGCTGTGCCAGGGGCAACTTATGCCCACTTTTAGCCAGTTTGAGGTAATTTTCTTGCTGCCCAGAGCGACCCCCCCCCCCGCAGTGCCTGTGTGTGCGGGCAGCAATGTCGTGTGCTGCGCTCCCGCCAGCCGCGCTGCAACTCAGCCGTTACTTACTTGATAGAAGATCATTCTTCTTATACTCACCTGTCTTCTGACTTCTGGCTCTGTGAGGGGGATGACGGTGTGCTGTGGGAGTGAGCATCTAGACACGGCTAGCGTTCAGTTCCCTTCAGGAGCTAATGGCGTCCTGTCAGCCAGAAGCAGAGCCATGAAACTCTGAGAAAGTTGGTTCTGCTTCTGCCCCCTCAGTCCCACGAAGCAGGGAGTCTGATGCCAGCAGATCTCCCTGAAAATAAAAAACCTAACAAGTCTTTTCAGAGAAACTCTGTACAGCTCCTCAGAGTGCATCCAGTCGACCTGGGCACATTTCTAAAACTGAGGTCTGGAGGAGGGGCATAGAAGGAGGAGCCAGATCACACCCAATGAAAAGTCTTTAGAGTGCCCATGTCTCCTGCGGATCCCATCTATACCCCATGGTCTTGATGTCGTCCCCAACATCCTCTAGGACATATGAGAAATGTCAAACACAGTTCTCCTTCCCCAAGTACCTTCAGAGATACACAGAGCTTGCAGCCAGCACACACAGCGCCCCAATAGGCAGTTTTAACATAACTGCCTGGCGCTGACTGTATACAGCCTCCTCCCCCTTCTACCACCCCCTGGTACCGCACAGGATAACTGGAGTTGAGGAGGGTCAGCGCTCCCTGTCAGCATCTCAGTGGTGGATCTGCAGGGAGAAAATGGCGCTGGATTCCGATCTGAGAAGCTCCGCTCCCCTAACATTGCGCGTCATCCCGCACAACTTAAATCTTTATACTGGCCTGAGGTAGCGGCGCTAGCAGTGCAACCGAAGTCCCTGCTAGCTGAGTGACCAGTGATAAGGGTATCATCGCTGGCCCAGGGCGCCCCTCACAGCGCCGCATCTTTACCACTGAGCCTTCCAGAACGCAGTGTTAGTACTGCGCTCCACACCCTGATGCCGCCATTTATACCGGCTCCCCGCTTGTCAGGTCATCGGTGTTACACTCACCACCACAATCTTCTGTTAGGGGGTGGCGGCAAGCTGCAGGAGTGAGTGGTCGTCTCGAGGGCTAACGATCATCACCCTCAGGAATGCAGTGTCCTGTCAGCACAGATAGTGCCCATTAACCTCAGCGGGTTGGAAACTACTCCCCCCACCCCTAAGTCCCACAAGAAGGGAGGCTGTTGCCAGCCACCTCCATGTGCCTAACCTGTCTTAATAAAAAAATAAAACCAAAGAAGCTCTACGAGCTCCACTAGCTGTGACCGGCTCCACCGGGCACATTTCTTAAACAGAGTCTGGTAGGAGGGGCATAGGAGGAGGAGCCAGCCCACATTATCAAAGTCTTAAAGTGCCCATGGCTCCTGGTGGACCCATCTATACCCCTGGGACTAATATGGACCCCAGCATCCTCTAGGACGTAAGAGAGAGAGAAAAAAATAACCCCACACAATAGTACATACACTGCATAAACAAATTGCAAATACTGATTTGGTGAATAGCCCAAGAACAATAGTCTCCCAGCACTTTGGGACACAAAGCTTAATTTCAGAAGTGGGAATGATCACCAGAAGGGGCCATAGTTCAAATGAGCAGGGATTAAGTAAATGTATAAAACTTTGCATACTCACTCGTTCCCAAGTCAGTTCCTCTGCAGCTCTATCCCATTCTAACGCGTTCCAGTTCATATCATCTGCACACATAAAAAACTCATGTTCAAAGGTTACTTCACTTTAGTATTGAAAAAAAAAAAAAAACACAGAATTGTAGCCTACATTAATTCTGCCTACAAAATCATTTTAGTGTTTAGAAGAGATACTGGGCCAAATTCAATTAGCCGTAATTTACCGCGATTGGTTTTTTCGCCATCTCTGCTTTTTTCCCTGAGGAAAACTGAATGTTCACGAAATCATGCTTTTCGCAGGTATGTGTGCTCCCATGATTCACCCTATTAAATTGCAAATTTGCTACAACGGGATTACCATGAAAAATAAGTAAATCTGTCTGTGCCCCCCCAAAAAAACTAAACCAACATTGGATAAATGTATAAACATTTCTGGTACTTAAATTGGGTCAAATGTCTGTTAAATATTCTGGGGTTTTTGTTATAAAATATAATATATATATATATATATATATATATATATATATATATATATATATATATATATATATATATATATTGTGTAGTGGGAGTATGGCGCCACAGGTGTGTATGAGCAGATAAATTAATATAGTGCAATACTTGAGTTCAAGACACTCCTTACTATAATATGAGGTGTCAGCTAACCCCTAAATACTTGGCAGGGATAAGCTGCCTTTGAAGTTGAATGTGGAAAAAAAAAGGGGGTTAGGGGTGTCAGCGACTTACAGTGTCTGATCTATACGGATATAAATATGAAGAATATTACAGGATACGGCATAGAAAAAGATACCAAAATATTTATTTATACAATTTAAAACACAGAGATGGTATAAAAAATGGGGTATAAAACAACTTGATAATAACAAAATATATATATAAAAAATATATATATATTGAAAGTAATATATATTAAAAAAAAAATGGAATTTGTCTAGAACCCTGAATCACATAAAATCAATAAAAGTATTATACTGATAGAAAATTATTTAGGATAAGAGAATGATGCTTATCTTTAAAAATGGAGAGTCAGTAGAGGTACACCCAACGCGTTTCGTCCATCAGACTTCATCAAGGGGTAGGGGACTAATGAGCAACCACTCTTATTTATAGCAGCTATGATTAAGAATAAATGGCTATGACATCACTTCCTGTTAATACTAACATTCATTATTCCAACACAAAGTTGAATACAAATATAAGTGTGACATGGAGCAATTAATGAAGAGCCCAAATACTGTTTATCTTGTTAAAACGAGGTCTGTGCATGGATAAATGAAGACAATCGTCCGAGACGCATCCTGCGTCACTTCCGCCCCACTTCCTGTATCCGCAGTCCCCTGGTGCGCATGCGCACCACGCGGTACTTCCGGTAAGCGTCCTCGTGAGGGTATATCGTTTTGCCCTTCTTCCTGTCGGGCGAGTGCGTCACATCCTGACACGACAGGTCCCGGCATTCCTGTGGTGATCATAGGTTGGGGCGGGTTATAAAACGATGTGGCGGCCATCTTTGGGTTGATTTTAGTATGTTGTTAGTCCATGCGGTGGCCATTTTTGCGGAGCCTCTCAATCGCAGACAATTCTTTCTATTTAAAGTGCAGGAGCAGCTCACGAATAAATTAAAACAAAAGCAAATATTAGTGCTTATTATTATGATGAGCATTAATAGCAGTAAGATTTCTTTAGAAAGACTAGTGTTGAATGGATATGGTTAGAGCATATTAAGTACATAATGGACCCAGTGTTTCCCACAGAGAGGGACTATAATATTTATAGCCGACAATTATAAGGTGCTGAATTACTATATTTCCAATTTTTGGAGAGAATTTATATATTAATATGCAGACAGTATTATATTTAGTGAGTACTATTATACCCTTGAATTAAATAGACAAGGAAAATTGCAGACATGTTAGGTGATGCTAGGTGAATAGTGATATGGGAGCGTATCTATTTTTTATATATAATAGATTTTTAAAATAAATATATTTTTATAAAAAGGGATGACCAATAAATAGTTTGTGCACAAGTACTGGGATGATAGAGAGGGAAATAAAAAAGAAAGAGGGTAACAGTTAGTGACAGAGTGCTTACAGAGAATGAAGACATCAGTCGTATACTATCGATTAATGGTGTGTGTAAACATAATGTGCTTGTGTACGACGGATAGCTCAATATTAAAGGGAGAGATAATTACTGTTCACAGGGGGATTATCTGTGTGTCAATGTTTCCTCCAATAATACCGTTACGAGCCCGTCGATCTACCCTTATACAGTACCCAAATTTTCCCAAGTGGTTGCCCATTTGGTACTGGTTGGGCCCAACACTGCTTAGCTTCCAAGATCGGAAGGGATTGGGCGTGTGACCAGTGCGGTATGACTGTATTCCATGGCGAAATAACTTGTTCACACAGTAACAGGTTTTTTTATTAGGAATGATTGACATTCTAACTTACAACCATAATTGTGAAAGTGCAGAGTGCTAAAGCGTAACAATTAATATAATATACAAATCCATATATGCTTGATTGTAGATGCTTCTGTCAGAGAAAGGGTGCAATTTCGTATCCTTCATTAAAGCTCAGAGGGTGTATGGTTTTCAGTTGGAAGATCCAAAACCTCTCTCTTTGGGAGAGCTTCTTGGCCAGATCTCCACCCCTGTCACCGCTGGTCACGTGCTCGATGGCTTTGAAGGACAAATCTTCTGGATTGGAATTATGTTCTAGTTTAAAATGTCTATAAAGTAGATGAGTCTCCAGTTTATTTTTGATACTCCGCACATGCTCTTGTATCCTAATTTTGAGAGTTCTTTTTGTCTTGCCCACATATTTCTTGTAGCACGTACATTCTATTAAGTAAATTACTGATGTGATGTTGCAGTTCATGAATGTTTTGATTTTGAACTCCTGGGTACCGTCCGTATTACTGAAGGTTTTCCTGTTAGGATTAAGGTACTTGCCGATGTTGCAATGTCCACATTTATAGGATCCAATGCATTTGGGTAAGGTATGCTGGTTGTCTTCAGGTGGTAATTCCCGTAGCATGCTGGGTGCAAGGATGTCCTTTAAATTCCTTGATTTCCGAAACACAAGTTCTGGTTGGGTCGGGAGGTTCTCTTTTATTTTGATTATGTGATTGTCATTTATTATTTTTAAAGACACCCCTGAGGAAGTCTGTTTAGACGAAACGCGTTGAATGATTGTCTTAAACATAGTGGCTGGACAGGCTGCCTAGGAGCTCCTCCCCATTAAGATAATTCCCACGACTGTTAAGACTAATGCAAGATACATTTAACAACATTTTTAATACATTTATGGAGATTTCTGACCAACGAGTGACGCTGTTGTTTGGGTGATTTTTGGTGAGAGGGTTTTTTTTCAGATATATACATCTCTCCGTGGGTAACCCAAAATTGAAGGAACACTCCAGAGATATTGTAAAGAGACATTTATTCAAGCGCTCTCCAGACTACCATCATTATTGTTTAACCACCGGTTCTCAACTGGCAAGAGGACTTGTTTTTGGAGATTTGCGGCCGGATCCTCTAAGGACTACTGTGTCTAAGGCGGTTTATAATAGCGCAATTTGGTTACACTCATTCTATATATTATATATATATATATATATATATATATTTTTTTTTTTTTTTAAATAATTAAAAAATGTTCATTTGGCTAAAACCTCTGCGCCTTCAGTGCTGTGATACTGAATAATCTTTCAGTGTGATTCTTTACAAATAAATGTGCGTACCAGATTAATGATAAAATGGTGCCTGTAATGGTGTCTTTGCACAACCTCCTTCTCTCGTCCTTCACTCAATATGCAGATGCCCTAGTCCAGAGACAACGTGATCACGTGGACAGAGAGAGGTTTGTATCAAAAATAGTACTCTGATTATCTTAAAGTGATCAATAGTGCATGTGCAAATTTGCGATAAAAAGTGCTTTGAAAAAAGTGCTTTGTGCAGTTTTGTTTAAAAGCCACTATAAAAATCTGTGATAAAAAAAGATTAATAATAATAATAATAATCTTAGTTAATTAATAATATAGTGGCTTTTAAACAAAACTGCACAAAACACTTTTTTTTTTCAAAGGACTTTTTATCGCAAATTTATCGCAATCCTGCCATAGAATACAAATGCTGGATAGCTAACCTGATCCAGCGAGAGATCGTCTGCTTAGAAGCAGGACACCCCATTTTCTTGGGATCATACAGGACAAACAGCGGGTCCGATTTTCTGTGGCGATCAGTCCTCCTCACATAGATTTTTAGAGCCCTTACAATATCTAAGGACTTTGATTAAATTTAGGAGTAAGTCGCAAATGGCACAATAGGTTGGTTGATTTGAAATGCCGACACAACCTTTGGAAGAAACTGCTGACATGTCCGAAGTTCAGCTCTATCTTTAGGGAAGATCAAGTATGGGCTTCTACATGACAAAGCCCCCAACTACAACACACGTCTAGCAGAAGCTAAGGCCAACAAAGTGACAGCCTTTCACGTGACAAACTCGACCTCAAACTCCTGTAAAGTTTCACACCAGTCCGACTGGAGGAACTGCAACACCATGTTAAGATCCCAGGGCGCCGTAGGCGGTACAAAGAGAGGTTGGATGCACAGAACTCCCATCAAAAAAGTCTGATGTTCAGGGAGGGCAACCAACTGTTTCTTGAAGAAAATAGATAGGGCCGAAATTTGGACTTTTATGGATTCCAACCTCAGGCCCATATCCACACCTGCTTGTAAGAAGAGGAGAAAACGTCCCAGTTGAAACACCACTGTAGGAAACTTTTTGGACTCACACCAAGATACATATTTTTTCTAAATACGATGGTAATGTTTAGACGTTACTCCTTTCCTAGCTGGATCAGGGCAGGAATAACCTTGTTCGGAATGCCCTTCCGAGCTAGTATCTGGCGTTTTAACCTCCATACCGTCAAACACAGCCTCGGTAAGTCTTGATAGGCGAACAGCCCCTGCTGCAGCAGGTCCTCCCGAAGAGGAAGAGAAATCCGCGTACCAAGACCTTCTTGGCCAGTCTGGAGCAATGAGGATAGCTTGAGCTACTTATGAGTTTTAGCACTCTTGGAATGAGTGGGAGTGGTGGAAACATGTACACCGACTAAAAAACCCACGGAGTCACTAGGGCGTCCACTGCCACTGCTTGCAGGTCCCTCGACCTGGAACAATATCGCCGAAGCTTCTTGCTGAGACGAGAGGCCATCATGTTGATTTGAGGTACACCAAAGATATGTTACCTCCTTGAACACCTCTGGATGGAGAACCCACTCCCCTGGATGGAGATCGTGTCTGCTGAGGAAGTCCGCTTCCCAGTGGTCTACTCCCGGAATGAAGATTGCCAACAGCACCAACGCGTGTTTTTCTGCCCAGAGGAGGATTCTTGTTACCTCTGACATTGCAGTTCTGCCCTGTCGGTTAATGTAGGCCACTGTTGTTACATTGTCCGACTGCACTTGAATGGCCCAATTTCTTAGAAGATGGAGGTACGCATCCTTGATATCCAGGCATACCAGGAATTCCCCCTCTTCCAGGCTTGATATCACCGCCCTTGAACTTGAACTCCTTCAGAAAGGGATTTAGCGATTTTAGGTTGAGAATGGGCCTGACCAAACCATCCGGTTTCGGTACCACAAAAAGGTTCGAATAGTAACCTTTGTTTCGCATATGAGGAGGGACCAGTACCATAACCCATGCCTCCACCAACTTCTGGATGGCAGCCTGCAGGACAGCCCTGTCTGCCAGCAAAGCTGGCAAGCCTGATTTGAAGAACCAGTGAGGAGGGAGATCTTAAAATTCCAGCCTACGCCCCTGGGGACATGATAGCTTGCACCCAGGGATCCAGGCCGGACGACACCAAGACGTGACAGAAATGCCCGAGTCTCACTCCCACCGGCCCCACCTCCGGGGCGTTTAGTCCACAGTCATGCGGAGGACTTCAGCGTACCCGAAGCAGGTTTCTGTTCCTGGGAACCCGCAGCAGCAGGTTTCTTGGATTTGGGCCGACCTCCCCTATAGAAGGTGTTGGACGGTATGGCCTTACGTGGCTTGGCAGCCCGAAAGGGCTGTGATGCAGGTGAAGAAAAGGGTTTCTTCGTAGCAGCTGCAGCTGAGGGAAGAAAAGGTGACTTACCCGCTGTAGCCGTGGAGATCCACGCATCTAACGCTTCCCCAAAGAGAGCCTGACCTGTGTAGGGTAGGGTCTCCATACTTCTCCTGGATTCCGCGTCGGCAGACCACTGTCGCAGCAACAGTCCTCGACGAGTTGAGACAGATATGGAGGAAATTCCTGCAGCCATGGAACCCAGGTCTTCCATGGATTCTACCAGAAATCCTGCCGAATCCAGAATGTTACGCAAAAAAAAAATTCAACATCAGATTGATCCATAGTATCCAAATCTTCAAGTAACGTGCCTGACCACTTTACTATAGTTTTGGCAATCCAAGCACTGGCAATAGTGGGACGTAGTATAGCCCCTGAAGCCGTGTACATGGACTTATTATCAATTTTACGATTAGCTGGCTCTTTATAAGGCGGTTGATCCTGGAACAGGTAAAACCACCTTTTTTGAGAGTCTGGATACAGATGCATCAACAATGAGCGGGTTTTCACATTTTTTCCTATTCTCCACAGGGAAAGGAAATGCCACCAGAACCCTTTTAGGTATCTGGAATTTTTTCTCAGGGTTTTCCCAAGCTTTTTCAAAAATAGCATTTAATTCTTTTGACGCAGGGAAGCTTGGTGAGGTTTTCTTATTTTCAGTGAAGTAAGCCTCCTCAACCTGCACAGGTGTTGTATCAGTAATATTCAACACATCCCTAATGGCCTCTACCGTCAACTGCACCCCATTTGCAAGAGATGCTGCCCCCCTCAACACATCCCCATCACAGTTCTCAGTGTCAGAATCGGTATCCGTGTTATCTTGCATAATCTGTACAAGAGCACGTTTTTGGGAATATACAGCGGGGGGGCCTGAGGTAACAGAACTGCCATAGAGTTCTGTAAGGCCTGAGTTGCTGACTCATTCTGTGCAACTCTAGTAGAAATCTGAGAAATCATAGATTTGATAAACGATAACCACTCAGGCTCCCTTGCTGGTATCTGTGCTAAAACATTGCAATCCTGATTATATGGAATGCGATCATCCTGAGAGGACATACCCTCTGCAGCATATGACACAGAGTGCCTGGACATAGCTTAATGGAGACCACAGACACTCTACACACACCCAGGGGGGGACAGAGTTTCAACCACAAGAATGGCAAGAGACACACAGAGATAGGAGCCAACCCACACACAGCGCTTTTTAGGTAAAGGGAGACCCCCAACCAGCGCTGACTGTGCACCTTAATAGGTTACACAGCCTGTATACAGCCTCCGCCCACCCCCCCTTCTCCAACCCCCTGGTACCGTGAGAGATAGCTGGAGTTGTTCTGGAGGTACTTGCTCTTCACCGACAGCGTTTTGCTGGCAGGAAAATTGAGCTGAACGCTGCTGGGTCCGCTCTGAGAAGCTCCGCCCCCAAAATGGTGCTGTCTTTCGGCTCTTCATAGGATTATACTGGCCTGAGGAATTATGCTGGCAGAGATCCCGGGACCCAGGCAGGCTGTGTGACCAGTATAGGGTGTAGACGCTGGCTCAGGGCACCCCTCACGGCGCCGCACTATGTACCGCTGAGCCCCGGAGCACAGTTAGTACTGCGCTCCACACCCTGTTGCCGCCATCTCCACACCGGCCCCCCGCTTGCTAGGGGGGGGGGGGGGGGGCGCTGACTCACTCGCCACCAATCTTCTGGCTCTGTAAGGGGGTGGCGGCATGTTGCCGGGGTGAGCGATCCCCTGTGGCGGGGAACGTTCAATCCGATCAGGACCTCAAGGTCCTGTCAGCGGAGATAGTGGCTCAGACCCCGAAGGGCAGACACTACTCCCCCCCCCCCCCTTAGTCCCACGAAGCAGCCTCCCTGTAAATTAATAAACCCTAAAAAAACACTTTTTCTAAAGAAGCACTGTAGAGCTCCCCTAGCTGTGACCGGCTCCTCTGGGCACATTTTCTAAACTGAGTCTGGTTGGAGGGGCATAGAGGGAGGAGCCAGCCCACACTCTCAAACTCTTAAAGTGCCAATGGCTCCTGGTGGACCTGGTGTACTCACCTGCTTGAACGCCAGGGATGTGCTAGTAGCTGCATGCTGGATAAGCGTTCGAGCATGTGAGTACACTTGTGGTTCTTGCTGAATATTTGACCCTTTGGTATATTCATCTGTGTTTACTAATGACTGAGTGTTTAGTAACATTGTGTATTTGATTTATAAAACTTGTGCTTAAGCAATTTGGCACTAACGGATGGAGATGTAGCTGCATCATATGTCAGACTAAGAGAAAATGAGGTATGAGTCAGCCTGGTTGTTAGAGGTCTACGAGTGTCTTGATTAGACCATTTTGCTTGCTCACTCATATTTGTACTTTTGAATTTACAGTGATATGTATTATTGGAGTCCTTATTTCACCCTATCTGAAATTGACAATAGCCTAATAGTGTGCTACAGGTATTCATATCTCTTTAACTGGATGGGTTTCATGTATGTTTTGACCCATGTTGGTTTTATGCATCCTCTTAGTGAGTCGGTGGTGGTATATAGCAGACAACTGGTTTGTCTTACATCGCTGAGTAATATTTCTTGTTCGTTAAGGGGCCTGGGAGGCAGTAGTTATGAATGTATGTGTTGTCTTGTGTCCAATATTGTGTATACTGATATGCATATACTGATTGTGCATTTTCGTTTTGGCTATTGTTATATTTTTAGATTTAACGTAAAGCCTTTCTTGAAAAAGGTTCGTGAGCGAACTGAAACGTCGACTATGAAGGCATTCTGTGAATAGATGAAACATTTTGAACCAAGACATCAAGTGATCTTTTGTTTGCTAGAGTGTACCCTCCACTATGTGGTAGATGGCGTTTAAAAGTGGACCTACAACTAGGCCACTGGGAGCACCCGGCGAATTGAACCTATATTGATGCGAGAGAAGGATATATGTGTGTGTGTGTGTGTGTGTGTGTGTATATATGTGTGTGTGTATATATATATATATATATATATATATATATATATATATATATCTCTTATACGGAAGGTGCGGCACTCCAATGATTTGCACTCACAAAACTGATAGAATACAACGTTTCAATGCCCTTTATTCTTGTGGCATTTTCGTAATGTTTTACCGGACGAAAATGCCACAAGAATAAAGGGCAATGAAACGTTGTATTCTATCAGTATTGTGAGTGCAAATCATTGGAGTGCCGCACCATCCGTATAAGCTATCTTCTTGTGAGGGCACCCAGTGTGATATCTACATAAGTAGCTGTGCCGGACCCTTGCCGACTGTTATATATAATATATTATATATATATATATATATATATATATATATTATATATATGTATGTATATATATATATATATATATATATATATATATATATATATATATATATTTATTTATTTTTTAATTATTATTAATATTTTTTTTGGGGGGGGGAGGGGGATTTTAGGAGAATTTTTGAAAGTGTAAAACAGACCGATTACTCTCAACTGGTAGTCTAAAAAAGTCTTGTCCCTTTCACAAAGCACCATAATATACCAGTATCATACATTGTTCTTAGATTTACATCATTTCATATTTTTTCTCCCCTCAAAAATGTAATGTCATGTCAATGTGGTCAATTAAAAATAATTAAAAAAGTACTAGGGTGTCCCAGGGGTTCAGGACCAAATGCAGACTTTTTTTTTTTTTTAACTTTATATAGGAATTTTCTCCAAGTTTCTCACCTGCTCAAAGTTGGTGAATTGAAATTTGCAGAAAAATTACCGCTAATTAATTTTTGCTTACAACTGAATATGTGATTTTGCAAAACTACAGAGATTGCAGGTAAATGCTTGGTTGTTACCACAAAAACACCATTTGAATTCAGCCCACTGTAGGTTAAAAAACGTTTGTGTTAAAACACGAGATTACAGATTGACTAATGATATTACATGTAGGATGTATTTATTAACAGTCATTTATGCTGCATCAGCATATTCCGTAATACAAATACCTTGTGCCCCATTGTTTGGATCAGCTGCATCTTCAATAGCTGCATCCTCTTCATCATCATTATCTTCCTCCTCCTCATCTGCTTGATCCTCTGGCATCTCAGGATTTTCACCTACAACCACATTATCTACCGGAGGGTTGGCCAGCTGTTCAAAAACAACATTTTCTGCACCTGCATTTCCAGCCCCTTGTACCTGTAAATATCAGAGGAACAGTCTCAAGCTATACGAAAACATTGCAAATGCATCAATAAGAACACTCATTTATACAAATGTTATGTGGTGGATACAGTGAGGAACAACATAAAATGGCTATGTTAAAAGGGTTTAATTTTTTAGAGAAAGCAAAGCACCTGTATAAAAGGTGCACAGTTAGGAAGACAAAATACAACTTTTAAATTATTTAAAACAATTGTGATTCATAAAACACAGAACATTTAAACTGGCAACGAAATCTAGTTAACCACTTGCATGACACTACCGTAGGTAACGTGACCACAGCCAGGTGTCCGTCACCTGGCCTGGTCACACCACAAACTGCCTGCAAGCCCCAGTGTGCTACCATTCTGTATGCTTGAATTCTGTTTTGCACAAGTGCAGAATGGACCTTCCTTCTGCTGCAGCAGCCCTCCTAGAAGTGATGTCATGGTCTATGAAAGAATACATCACTTCCAAAAACGTGCGGCAGCTAAATGTGCTGGAGGGTTCTGCTGGGGATCTGTTACCACCAGGGGTGTGGGGGTTGACATTTCAGGGGATCTTTGTGATGGTAGGTGGAAAGTAAAAACTTACAAAGGGGGGGGGGGGGCTGTGGACACTAGGTGTGGGGTGGAGTGCAAACACCCACTATTTTTTTATACATATTTTACATAATAGGATTTTAATACCTACCGGTAAATCCTTTTCTCTAAGTCCGTAGAGGATGCTGGGGACTCCGTAAGGACCATGGGGTATAGACGGTTCCGCAGGAGCTTGGGCACACTATAAAGACTTAAACTGGGTGTGAATTGGCTCCTCCCTCTATGCCCCTCCGCCAGACCTCAGTTCGAAAACTGTGCCCAGGAGAGACGGACATTTCGAGTAAAGAATTTATAATTTAAACACACCGAGTGTTATACCAGCTCACACCACGAACATACCGCAAAACATGGCATTCAACAGAATACCAGCCCACGGTATGAAAACCATACAGCCATATGCTGAGAGAATATGTAACACAACCTGTGTGTCAACCCAACCAATAATAAGAAACCGCATGCCATGGCATGAACAACGTCAGCGATAGCCTGACAGAGAAGAAACACCACAAAGTGCAACCAAAATCAATAACTGCAGACACAGTACGCACTGGGACGGGCGCCCAGCATCCTCTACGGACTACGAGAAAAGGATTTACCGGTAGGTATTAAAATCCTATTTTCTCGTACGTCCTAGAGGATGCTGGGGACTCTGTAAGGACCATGGGGTTTATACCAAAGCTCCAGACTGGGCAGGAGAGTGCGGACGACTCTGCAGCACCGATTGAGCAAACATGAGGTCCCCATCAGCCAGGGTCTCAAACTTGTAGAGCTTAGCAAAAGTATTTGAAACCCAACCAAGTAGCCGCTCGGCAAAGTTAACCCACCGAGACACCTCGGGCATCCGCCCAAGAAGAGCCCATCTTCCTAGTAGAATGGGTCTCTCCCGACTTTGGTAACAGCAATCCAGCCATAGAACTAGCACGCCGAATCGTATCACAGATACAGCGTGTAACAGACTGCAGAGACGCAGGCGCCCCAAGCACGCTGGGAGCATACCAGACAAACAGAGCCTCTGTTTCCCCAATCTGAGCCCAATTGGCGACATAAATCTTCAAAGCCCTGACTACATCGAGACTTTGAATCAGCCAATGCTGAAGTTACCACAGGCATCAAAATAGGCAGGTTTTTGATAAACACAGAAAACCCCTTTCGGCAGAACTACTATCCGAGTTCTCAATTCTATCCACTTGGAAGATCAAACAGGGGCTTTTGTGAGACAAAGCCGCTACTTCCGACAACCGCCTTGCGGTCACCCAAAGGCAATAGCATGACCACTCTCCAAGAGAGAAATTTTAACACAACCTTAATAAAGGTTCCAATCAGTGTGACACAAGAAACGCAACACCACCAGGATCCCACTGTGCCAATGGGGGCACAAATGGAGGTTGAATGTGCAGTACTCCTTTCACGAAAGTCTGAACTTCCGGAAAGGTGGGGAATTTTTTTTTTTTTTTAAAGAAAATTTATAAGGCCAAAACTGCCCTGAAACGGAGCCTAACTTTAGGCCTGCATCCCCACCTGCTTGCAAAGAATGGAGAAGAACGACTCAGCTGAAAGTCTTCCGTAGGAGCCTTCTTGGATTCACACCAAGACACATATTTACGCCAAATACGGTGGTAAGGCTTTGACGTTACTTCTTTTCTAGCTTGAAGAAGTGTGGAAATGACCTCACTAGGAATACCCTTTCGGACTAGGATATGGCGTTAAACCGCCACGCTGTCAAACGCAGCTTGATACACGCCCGGATCTTGCTGTAACAGTTCCTCACGTAGAGGAACAGGCCAGGGATCTTCTATGAATAAATCTTGAAGAAGTGGATACCAAGCCCTCCTTGGCTAGACCAGAACAATGAGGATCGCTGGAACCTCTGTTATTCTTACGTTTATTACCTTCAGAAGAGTGAAAGGGGACACATAAACCGACTGAAAAAACACCCAAGGTGTCACAAGGGCGTCCACTTCTATAGCTTGAGTGCCCCTTGACCTGGAACAATATCCCTGAGGTCTCTCGTTGAGACGAGACGCCAACATGCCCAATTGAGGCACTCCTCAAAGACTTGTCACTTCTGTGAAACTTCGATGACGACTGTATTTCTCCCGGATGGAGATTGCATCTGTAGAGGAAATCTATTTCTCTGTCGTGTACGTCCTGAACGAAGACCGCTAATATAACGTTTACCAGTCTTTCCACCCAGCGGAAAACTATTCAGCTTCTGCCATTGCCGCTTTGCTCCTTGTTCCGCCCTAGCGGCTTACTTATGCTACTGCTGTCAAGTCGTCCGACAGAATTAACACGGGCAGATCACGGAGAATATGTTCGTTGAAAATAGCTCTTAATTCAAGAAAGCTTATTGTAGACCAGCTTCGCAGCTTGACCTTTTCCTCTGGAAATACTTTCCATGCAAGGACTGCTCACCAGCCTCAGAGATCTGCATACATGGACACCAGGATCTAATCCTGGATCCCGAACCTTCGTCCCTCTAGGTGGTGAGAACTGAGCAGACACCACAGAAGCGATAACCTGGCCATTAGGATTATATTCCAGTGCATGTGCCGGTGAGACCAGGACCACATTTCCAACTGGTCCCATGAAAACCACTCTGGCATTTGACCTGCTCACCCAACTTCTTAATTAACGGAACATATTGATGGATTGTCACTGCAAATCTGATCCGACTCTGGATCCTCAGACCTCTTTCCACAGGAAAACACAGAACTTCAACCTTTCATTATCTACTCTGATACCCATGTCCGACATCTGCGTCGTTGGGAACAACAGCCCTTCCCTGTGTTGAAGAGCAGTCAGAAAGAAACAACGATTTGCACCACTTGTTTCTTGACCTCGCCTCAATCAGGAGAACGTATCAGTACAGAATAACAATGGCTCTTACTATTGAAAGAAAACCATCATACTACCATCACTCCGGTGAATTTTTTTTTATAACCGGAACAGGAGGACAAGGCCCTGTACCTGACGCACCTCTGGTATGGCGTCGCGTACTACCTCCCCTTCCAGAGGGGAAACGGCAATATCCATTAGAAAATCAGTGAGGGGAAATATCTAACTCCAGAATGTCCCCCTTTGGATTCTATAAGTAACTTACCGGTCCTAGTCTATTCCCGGACTAACTGAAAGTAGTAACGGAGTCCTCACCGGAGTGGGGTCCAGCCATATAGACTCCGCGACATGTGCTGTATGTGGTAGAAACAGAAACGACATCCTATTCTGCGAACCTAACAAGGCTGCAGAACTCTTACCTTTTCACCTTCCACATGCTACACATAAAAGGAAAAAAGAACTGTATCGAACCGGTTAAAACGACTGCATCCCAAAAAAGAATGAGTCACCAACCGTTGTGAGAGAATCTAACTTCCGAATTTAGACTTACCAGCAGTATCCACTGAGATTGACTGAACTGAGGCATCCCCCCAAACAGCGGTACACCTTCCCAGGGAAAAACTCCAGTAACTCTCGGAGTCAGCCTCAGCATTCCCCCGGCCACACTTCCTGTATACGTACGGCAGCCTGCCGCAATGTTATAGAGAAGAACCAACATAAGGAATCTCCCCTCTCTTTAGGGTAAATCTATCTGATGTCTTACCGAATACAAACACTCCCTCATGTGCATGTAATGCAAATAAGCCCACAGCATAGAAATATAATATCACTTAGCTTTCCTGTACACGATCCTTTGAGACAGGGCCCCGTGTCGACCAGGAGTTGACTTTCATAGTATTCTATTCGTGGCGGGAAAAGAATAAACCTTCGGACTCCTTGAGAGGGTGTGAGTCACGGCCGACCTAGAGCTTTATCAACAGAGTGACCAGCACTTGAGAAGGAATACTATTACTTCAGTATTCATTATAAATCATAATATGAATATACATATTGTAATACACATATACACAAATATCCTATATTATAAAATATATATATATATATATATATATATATATATATATATAAAATACATATAAGCGGATTGTCCGGAGCCTTCTTGTCCCTAGTGACATTAATGTGTTCTGAACGTGTATGACCATGTACTGAAATGCCCGTTGTGGATCTACCAGGAAACATTATAGTCGACAGAAAACCCTAGTATTCGTCGACAGCAGGGATTAGTAACCAGGCAAAATTAAATTATTGCGACCCCGAGGGGTCCAAAGGAAGTATACCTATACAAATCCAATATCACTCCCCCACAAAAACTACCATGTCTATGCTCAAGCTACAGGCCCAAGGAACCTTACAATACATATACCTATAAATGTATATATACAGGTATAAGTCAGTTACAGCATGTCCATTTACACCCGGTGATAACAGTTGGTGCCGACAGGGTCACCCACATACTACTGTGCCTCCCATATAGTATTTACTTTTTACAAACACACCACTACCGACCTGTTGACTACTGTATCAAGTACCCAAATGCGTCGGCAATGCTGACGGTGAACCCCATAGGTGTTTATGACAGAACACTCATGCCTGTCGACACAAGTGAACTAAAGTGGGTATATCTGACAGGGAGCACACAGAAAATACACACAAGAATGATTACATGCTCATCTCCAAATCAACTAGTGTTATATATGTCCAACATAACACTAAAAGACTGTGCCCCCCCGTTTGTGCTTTACACATTTTTTGGCAGGGACATTGAGAAAATGGCGCTGATACCCCCATCGGCGCGCTTCAGCCCGGTTATAGTATATATGCAGGCCGGGGACCGTATAAAGTGTATACACACTATATACCTCCTGAAATCCTATACATATTGCTGTTCAGGGTGCCCCGTCCTGCACCCAAGTAAAACCGTTGGTGTGTGGGAGCACCGGCGCGCAGCGCGACCGCTGCTATGAACTGGCGGGGGTATCGTACGCGGTGCCCGGGGCCCGTAGTATGCTCTTTTGCCAGTTAAACCAGACCTCAGTAACTGCTGCCCAGGGCGCTTGCCCCCAGCGCCTTGCACGCTGTGAGTGCCGTTGGTGTGTGGGAGCACGGAGCGCAGCGCAACCGCTGCGCTTACCTCCGTTACTGAAGTTTTCTGCCGTCTGACGTCTTCTGTACTTCTCATACTCACCCGGCTTCTTTCTTCTGGCTTCTGTGAGGGGGGTGACGGTGCGGCTCCGGGAACAAGCAACTAGGCGCACCAAGTGATCGAACCCCCTAGAGCTAATGGTGTCCAGTAGCCTAAGAAGCAGAGCCCTTGAACTAAGAAGTAGTAGGTCTGCTTCTCTCCCCTCAGTCCCACGATGCAGGGAGCCTGTAGCCAGCAGGTCTCCCTGAAAATAAAAAACCTAACAAAGTATTTTCAGAGAAACTCAGTAGAGCTCCCCTAGTGAGTGTCCACTCACTCCTGGGCACAAAGTCTAACTGGGGTCTGGGGGAGGGGCATAGAGGGAGGAGCCAGTTCACACCCAGTTTAAGGGGTATATGCAATTGCGGTCGAATTCCCGAAATTGTCAAATTTCGGGAATTTTTCGCCAAAAAAAAAATAGTCAATGCAATTCAGTGCTTTCCGTCAAAAAAACGTACTTTCAAAATTTGACTTTTTGAAATTCGACTTTTGTCAAATTCGACTTTTCTGCAATGATACAAGTGCTGCAATTCGACCAAAGTGTATTCAATTCAAGTTTGGAAATTAGACAACAGTGCTTTTAGACAGTAAATTCGTCATTTTCAATCCGCCACACTTTGGAGGGTGAAACCAATAAAAAAAATTTAAAACATGTTTTTTTTGGTGTTTTTTTTTTTGGTAATAGCATATCTATTTATATTAGAAGGGATTAGGTACTTGGTTTGTCTTTTTTGGAGGCACAAGTATTATTTATATATTTAATTTTTTTTTTTATTATTTTTTTTTTTTTATAGCTGGAACGGTAAAATCAAGGAAAAAAATGGCGTGGGGTCCCCCCTCCAAAGCATAACCAGCCTCGGGCTCTTCGAGCTGGTCCTGGTTCTAAAAATGCGGGGGAAAAATTGACAGGGGATCCCCCGTATTTTTAAAACCAGCACCGGGCTCTGCGCCTGGTGCAAAGAATACGGGAGACAAAAAGAGTAGGGGTCCTCCATATTTTTTACACCAGCATCGGGCTCCACTAGCTGGACAGATAATGCCACAGCCGGGGGTCACTTTTATACAGCGCCCTGCGGCCGTGGCATTAAATATCCAACTAGTCACCCCTGGCCGGGGTACCCTGGGGGAGTGGGGACCCCTTCAATCAAGGGGTCCCCCCCCCAGCCACCCAAGGGCCAGGGGTGAAGCCCGAGGCTGTCCCCCCCATCCAAGGGCTGCGGATGGGAGGCTGATAGCCTTGAGGAAAATGTCAGAATATTGTTTTCTCCAGTAGTACTACAAGTCCCAGCAAGCCTCCCCCGCAAGCTGGTACTTGGAGAACCACAAGTACCAGCATGCGGGAGAAAAACGGGCCCGCTGGTACCTGTAGTACTACTGGGAAAAAAATACCCAAATAAAAACAGGACACACACACCGTGACAAGTACAACTTTATTACATACTGCCGACACACACATACTTACCTATGTTGACACGCCGACTGCCAGTCTCCGACGATCCGAGGGTACCTGTGAAAAAATTATACTCACCTTCCAGCGTCCAGAGATAAATCCACGTCCAGAGTATAATCCAGGTACTTGGCAAAATAACAAAACGCAAAAACCCGTGCCAGCGGACTGAAAGGGGTCCCATGTTGACACATGAGACCCCTTTCCCCGAATGCAGAGACCTCTCCGTGACAGCTGTCACTGAAAGGTCTCTTCAGCCAATCAGCGAGTGCAACGTCCTTGCACTCTGCTGATTGGCTCTGCGCGTCTGAGCTCAGACAGCGCATCGCAAAGCCTCTCCATTATATTCAATGGTGGGAACTTTGCGGCTAGCGGTGGGGTCACCCGCCGGTCAGCGGCTGACCGCGGGTAACCCCCCCGCTGATGGCAAAGTTCCCACCATTGCAAGTAATGGAGAGAGCTGTGCGATGCGCTGTCACAGCACAGACAGCGCACAGCCAATCAGGTGAGCGCCACGTAGTAGCGCTTCCTGATTCGCTGAAGGGACCTCAATGACAGGAGTCACGTGGGGTCCCGGCACATTCGGGGAAAGGGGTCTCATGTGTCAATATGGGACCCCTTTCAGTCCGGCATGGTCGGGTATGCGGTTTGTTTTTTTAACAAGTACGTGGATTATACTCTGGACGTGGATTTATCTCTGGACGCTGGAAGGTGAGTATAATTTTTTCACAGGTACCCTCGGATCGTCGGAGACTGTGGCAGTCGGCGTGTCAACATAGGTAAGTATGTGTGTGTCGGCAGTATGTAATAAAGTTGTACTTGTCACGGTGTGTGTGTCCTGTTTTTATTTGGGTATTTTTTTCCCAGTAGTACTACAGGTACCAGCGGGCCCGTTTTTCTCCCGCATGCTGGTACTTGTGGTTCTCCAAGTACCAGCTTGCGGGGGAGGCTTGCTGGGACTTGTAGTACTACTGGAAAGAACAATATTCTGACATTTTTCACAAGGCTATCAGCCTCCCATCCGCAGCCCTTGGATGGGGGGGGGGGGGGAGAGACAGCCTCGGGCTTCACCCCTGGCCCTTGGGTGGCTGGGGGGGGACCCCTTGATTGAATGGGTCCCCACTCCCCCAGGGTACCCCGGCCAGGGGTGACTAGTTGGATATTTAATGCCACGGCCGCAGGGCGCTGTATAAAAGTGACCCCCGGCTGTGGCATTATCTGTCCAGCTAGTGGAGCCCGATGCTGGTGTAAAAAATACGGGGGACCCCTACTCTTTTTGTCCCCCGTATTTTTTGCGCCAGCACCAGGCACAGAGCCCGGTGCTGGTTTTAAAAATACGGGGGATCCCCTGTCAATTTTTTCCCCGCATTTTTAGAACCAGGACCAGCTCGAAGAGCCCGAGGCTGGTTATGCTTTGGAGGGGGGACCCCACGCCATTTTTTCCCGGGTTTTTCCCGTTTTTTCAATTCGCGGCAAAACCCGGCAAATCGGCCGTTTTTCGCCAGCGGCAATGTCGAATCCGTTTTTCATTGAATATGGTGAATTCCGGCAGCCACCTGCCGGAATTCACCTGTCGAATTGTGTCGAATTAAAAAAACGGCGATAATTTGCCGCGATTCGCCCGCAATTGCATATACCCCTAAGTCTTTATAGTGTGCCCAAGCTCCTGCGGATCAGTCTATACCCCATGGTCCATACGGAGTCCCCAGCAGCCTCTAGGACGTATTAGAAATATCTTTAAAAGTACATTTTAAACTTTATATTACATTTTAAATAAATACTAAGCAGTTGTGTGGAAAATGTGTGTGGACATAAAAATTGTTCAACCGCCAACTTACTAAGATATACAGAATTTGACAGCAGATAAGAGCCACTTGGACCATCTAGTCTGCCCTTAGATACAACATATATAGATATTGTAACACTGTAGGGGTGCAAGGCGCCTTTTCCTGGGGAATATGGCCGCATGCAGCAGCTGAGGAACAACACAAGTCCAGTTTCTGGTACAACTGACCCCGGCCAGTTTTATTGAAACAGAAAATAAAACAAACCCCAAAATAAAAATACCTTGCCTGTCCGGCACTAACTAAACACAGAGTTCTTCAGTACATACTGTATAGCTTACTTGCATCAGAAAACGTGTCTCTCACACACAGATCCTGCAGCCTTCCCAGGCAGTCTGCCTATACTAATCAGGTTAGAAGCACTATAACACTCTTACACAGCTGAAACCCTGATTAGCCCTCTGTGAGGCCAAAGACCCGAACTGGGCCCAATGTCTAGAACTCGCCTTATCTCTCTCTCAGAGCCTTTACCCAGCTTTTACAGCAAACTGAAAAGGTTCAGACAAAACAAAAAGCATTTTTCCTAGAAGTTAACATTTTCTAAAACATGTAAGACAAGAACCTGGGACAAATATACCTGCCCTCAAACACTATCCCAGTGTTCTTGTCACATATCCCCCTCCCCTGTTTCGACCTAGGGGCCGGAACACTTGTAGCCCCCAAACAGAAGATGCGAGACAATGCATCTGCGTTGGCCAATTGTGTTCCCGGTCTATGTTCAACAGTAAACTTAAAATCCTGCAACGCTAGAAACCATCTAGTTACCCGAGCATTCTTGCCTCTATTTACATACATCCATTTTAAAGGGGCATGATCCGTCACTAGTCTGAATTGTCTACCCAAGAGGTAATATCTCAAGGTATCTAGTGCCCACTTAATGGCCAAAGCCTCCTTTTCCACAATGGCATACCTTTTTTCATGCTCATTGAGTTTCCTACTCAAATAAATGATAGGGTGTTCGTCCCCATCTCTGGTTTGGGACAGCACAGCACCTATCCCTACCTCTGAGGCATCTGTCTGTACCACAAATTCTTTTGAAAAATCTGGTGTTATCAACACCGGTTGTGAACACAAAGCCACTTTTAACGCTTGGAACGCCTTTTCTGCATCAGGGTTCCATTTCACCACATTTGACTGCTTCCCTTTGGTAAGGTCTGACAACGGCACCGCTGTGGTCGCAAAATTGGGAATAAACCGTCTATAGTACCCAGTAATTCCCAAAAAAGCCCTTACCTGTTTTTTATTCACTGGACGAGGCCAGTTTTGAATAGCATCAACTTTATTCAATTGGGGCCTAATCAGACCTCTGCCTATGGTGAAGCCCAAGTATTTGACCTCCTCCCATTGCGAGGCAGCACTTCTTTGGGTTAGCAGTTAACCCTGCCTCTCTGATTGAGTCCAGTACTGCTTGTACTTTAACCAAATGGGACCCCCAGTCTTTACTGTGAATTACCACATCATCCAAATAGGCAGCTGCATATTTTCTATGGGGCCTCAAAATTTTATCCATCGCCTGTTGAAAGGTTGCTGGAGCCCCATGCAACCCAAAGGGTAACATCTTATACTGGTACAGTCCCTCCGGAACCGAAAAGGCTGTTTTTTCTTTGGCGCTATCAGATAAAGGTATTTGCCAGTAACCTTTGGTCAGGTCCAATGTGGTGAGAAACCTGGCTGTTCCCAGCCTTTCTACAAGCTCATCCACACGGGGCATGGGGTATGCGTCAAACTTGGACACCTCATTTAACTTACGAAAGTCATTACAGAAGCGTATGCTACCGTCGGGCTTCGGGATGAGCACTATGGGACTGGACCACTCACTGTTAGACTCCTCTATGACTCCAAGTTCTAACATGGTTTTAACTTCTTTAGAAATAGCTTCTCGCTGAGCTTCAGGAATCCTATATGGCTTTAAATGAACCCTGACCCCTGGTTCTGTGACAATGTCATGTTTTATTATGGTCGTTCGGCCAGGCAGCTCTGAAAATACCTCCCTATTTTGGATGAGAAATTCTTTAACCTGATTGTTCTGATCAGCTGATAATGTCTCTGACACCTTCACTGCGGGAAGCAACCGGGGTGAAGACACCGAAGGGCAAGGCTCCGCTGACAGAGACAACCTATCTTTCCAGGGTTTGATTAAGTTAACATGGTAGATCTGTTCGGGTTTTCTCTTTCCCGGCTGGTATACTTTGTAATTAACCTCATTCACTTTTTCCCTAATCTCAAATGGACCCTGCCATTTAGCTAGGAATTTGCTTTCCACAGTGGGTACTAAAACAAGAACTCTATCTCCAGGAGCAAATTCCCGTATCTTGGCACTCCGGTTATAGACCCTCTGTTGAGCACTTTGGGCCTGTTCCATGTGCTCTCTGACAACAGGTACCACGGCTGCAATCCTATCCTGCATTTGTGTTACATGCTCAATAACGCTTCTATAAGGAGTGGGCTGTCCTTCCCACGTCTCTTTGGCAATATCCAACAGCCCTCTGGGGTGTCTACCATACAACAAATCAAATGGAGAAAACCCCGTAGAGGACTGAGGAACTTCTCTGATGGCCATTAACAAGTAGGGCAACAAACAATCCCAGTTTTTCCCATCTCTCTCAACAACCTTTTTTAACATACTTTTTAATGTTTTATTAAACCTTTCCACCAACCCGTCAGTTTGGGGATGGTAGATGGACGTCCTGAGGTGAGTGACCTTAAATAACTTGCACAATTCTTTCATGATCCTTGACATAAATGGAGTACCTTGGTCAGTCAAAATTTCTTTTGGTATTCCCACTCTACTAAATACCTGCACCAGCTCCCTAGCTATCGCCTTGGTTGTGATAGTGCGTAAAGGGACAGCCTCAGGATATCGAGTGGCATAGTCCATAATTACCAGGATATACTGATGGCCCCGAGCAGACTTTAACAAGGGCCCCACGAGATCCATGGCTATTCTGTCAAACGGGACCTCTATAATAGGCATGGGAACTAGTGGGCTCCTGAAATGGGGTCTAGGGGCATGATACTGGCATTCAGGACAGGAAGAACAATATTCAGACACTTCTTTATAAACCCCTGGCCAAAAGAACCTTTGTAAAACTCTTTCAGTGGTTTTTTCTGCCCCTAAATGTCCTGCGGTAACGTGACTATGAGCTAAATCTAGTACCGTTCTCCGATAAGGCTGGGGAACTACCAACTGTTCCACCACATCCTCACCCCTTTTGACAATGTGGTACAAGAGCTCATTACAGATGGCCATGTGGGGATACGTAACCCTGTCACCTGGTACCACAGGTTCCCCATTAACAATCTCATTCTCTCTAGCCTTTATTAAGGTAGGATCCTTTAACTGTTCAGACGCAAACAGATCCTTCTTTACCTCCAGGTCAGGCACGCTTTCCGTTCTAACTACTATGTCTCTGTTCCCAGCAAGAGGGTCCTCACTGGACTCCCCATCTGTCACTTCCCCAGCCAAACTAGCAAAAGGCAAAGGGCCAGAAAGTTCCGAAGACCCACGTACATCCATAAAATCACCGGTATTATCAACTGGCTTTTTACTTCTCACATCTGTAGATAACCGTGATTCCCACAGTTTCCAAAAATGAGGAAAATCCCTCCCTATTATGGCCTCATGCACCAAGGTAGGGACCAGTCCCACTTTAACCATTGCTGACCCACAACAAGTTTCTATATTCACCTCAGCAGTGGCATAATGTTGGGTATCCCCATGTATGCAAGTTACCCCAATAGGTATTTGCTGGACCTTTAAGGGGTTCACTAACCCAGCTTTCACGAGGGTAACTAAACTTCCTGAATCTAGCAAGGCCTCTACCCGGTTACCCTCTAAGAACACATCACACATTTGTTTTTCCAGCTCAGGTGAAGGTACCACAGTACAGGCTAACCTAGCAAAGAAAGACATTCTGCGACATTCAAAGGTAGCATCACATTGCATGGGTTCTTGCGTGACTGGGCAATTGGCAATAACATGACCTGGCATACCACACCTAAAACATTTAATCACACGATTATCAACCCGTTTGGGCAGCATAGACCGTTCTAGCCCCATTGGCCTGTTTCCAGGGCCAGTGTTTACAGTCTCTCCAGCCTTGCGTTCTCTTAACCGCCCAGCAACGTTTTCCCACGGAACAGTCTTACCAGTCTTTACTGAAGGGCGCTGTCGAGGATCTATGGGTTGCTGGGTGGTCATCAGTAGTTCCTCTGCTGCCAAATACCTCTCTACCATGTCCACTAATTGGTCAGCAGTACCCGGGTTTCCATGGCTCACCCACTTGCGCAGGACCATGGGCAAAGATCTCAAGTAGCGGTCCATGACGACTCTTTCCACCATCTGGGGACCAGTTAATGTCTCTGGCTGTAGCCATTTTTTTGTTAGCTGAATAAGGTCGTGCATCTGGGAGCGCGGAGGCTTCTCCATGGCGTACAGCCAACGGTGCACCCGTTGTGCTCGTACTGACAGCGTGACTCCCAGGCGGGTCAGGATCTCAGTCTTTAGTTTATCATAGTCCCGAGCCTCAGCAGGGCTTAAATCAAAGTAAGCTTTTTGGGGCTCACCTGACAGGAAAGGTGCCAGCAGACTGGCCCACTGTGCTTTCGGCCAGTTCTCACGCTCGGCAGTCCTTTCAAACGTGGTCAGATAGGCCTCCACATCATCAGCCTCTGTCATTTTCTGCAGGAAGTGACTGGCCCGTATAGAACTAGAGCTGGTTGGAGCACTGACGGCCACATCTCCAACCCGAGCTGCAAGTCTCTGCACCACTTCTGCTAAGGCCTCTCTATCCTGACGCTGTTGCCTGTAAAGTTCATCAACAACAGCCTGCTGTTGTCTCTTATTTTCCTCCATTGCCACCTGCTGCTGTCTGTTGGCCTCCTGCTGTAGTCTCCAATTTTCCTCCATTGCCACCTGCTGTTGTCTCCTATTTTCCTCCATTGCCACCTGCTGCTGTCGGTTGGCCTCCTGCTGAGCCGCTGTAGCTTGCAGCAAGGCTTTAAGCAGATCCTCCATGTCGACAGATTTTTCAGGCGGCTTTGTAGCTGCTTTCACCCAGGACATATTTCAAACCCTCAGGGGTGAGTCTCAGTAACTTCACACTGGGCTGTATCTGCATAAACCACCGTTTTCTGCAGGCCTCACAAAGCTGCTGCTTTCACTTATGCGCAGAACGGTGTGCTCGCATTCTCCACCAAGTTGTAACACTGTAGGGGTGCAAGGCGCCTTTTCCTGGGGAATATGGCCGCATGCAGCAGCTGAGGAACAACACAAGTCCAGTTTCTGGTACAACTGACCCCGGCCAGTTTTATTGAAACAGAAAATAAAACAAACCCCAAAATAAAAATACCTTGCCTGTCCGGCACTAACTAAACATAAGATATTCCTAACTGTCACTAAACCAAACACAGAGTTCTTCAGTACATACTGTATAGCTTACTTGCATCAGAAAACGTGTCTCTCACACACAGATCCTGCAGCCTTCCCAGGCAGTCTGCCTATACTAATCAGGTTAGAAGCACTATAACACTCTTACACAGCTGAAACCCTGATTAGCCCTCTGTGAGGCCAAAGACCCGAACTGGGCCCAATGTCTAGAACTCGCCTTATCTCTCTCTCAGAGCCTTTACCCAGCTTTTACAGCAAACTGAAAAGGTTCAGACAAAACAAAAAGCATTTTTCCTAGAAGTTAACATTTTCTAAAACATGTAAGACAAGAACCTGGGACAAATATACCTGCCCTCAAACACTATCCCAGTGTTCTTGTCACAATATACAAATGTGAACTCGTACATCAAGCCTCAATAGGCCATGTATCACGAGATGCCTGCTGCAAGTGAGCCGGTATGTCCTGTGCAACTCTGCTAACATCTTTTAGTTGACAGAAATGTGTTTTAATTGCAACACAATGCGACTAGGACAAACAAGGAGACAGTGCTGATTAATTTATTGTATTACACTTGCATATAGTGTGTGACTGAGTCTGTATACTGAACAATGGAACTTGTGTTGGAAAAGTTGTGGCGGATACATTGTGGCACTTTGTATACAGATTCATAGGGGGGGATTCAATTGTTATCGCCCCCGATCTCCTGTCTAAAATGAAAGGAGACTGCAAAGGGCGATATTCAATTGATGTTCCTGGCGGGTGCGAGCTGGAATGTAGACGCCGGCAATCGATCGCCCCCGAATGAAGCTTCATTTTAATAGCTCCACTGGGCGCCACCCAGTGGCTGTGGCCAGCTATACATCCGAATCTCGCCCACAGACTCAGACGCACAGACTGTTATATCAAAAATAAATCAGCACAGTCTCCTGTTACTAACACGCATTTTCAGCAAAAAAAAACAACTGCCCAATGCTAGAAGATTCTCATGGAACCTGTAAGGTGTGATGAGGAAGATATTAAATATAAACTGTACAGTAGATAAGATGGTAACGTCTCTTTAGGAAACCGCACCTATATTTTTGTGTTTGGCATTAGAAAAATACAAGCATGTGAAAAATTATAGGGTGAATTTTACCCGATTATATACTGCCCTGTAGTGTTAAATGAAGAAACTATAATTTAACTGTACATTCGCAAATAGGAAGAGCAGCAGCAGTATGGATTCACCTCTGAATTAAACTTTTTTCTTTGCATTTATTTTATTGTCAGAGAATTAGCTCTGATTATTCAAAATATTGTATGTACTTCTCTATCATTTTTTTAAACATATTACCTTCCTTACAGCTCTAATAAGGTATTAATATCTTTATTTTCACTAATTTTCATCACCTGTTGAATAGCCCAGATTTTATAAGTAGCTCATCATGCCACTTCACAAGGTTGTGGATCATAGGGTCTACCTGAGAAAGGTAGACAGTCATTAATTTGACACCAGAAAGGTCGACAGGCACTTGGTCAACATGGCAAAAATGGTCGATAAGGCAAAAATGTCTACACAAGAAAAGGTCGGCATAATGTTTTTTTTTTTTTTTGTTTACTCTGTAAAGTGACCAGGAACCCCAATTAGTGCACCGAGGTCCCACCACTACTGTTGCGCTTGGCACAGGTTGCTATTCCCAATCGTAGTGCACGTGAATGGTAAAGTATGATTTTTTTTTTTATTTTTTTTTTTTTAAGAATAGGAATTGTGAAAAACTCATGCCGACCTTTTCAATGTCTACGTTTTTGAAATGTTGACCAATAGTGTTCTGCTTAATGACTGTCAACCTTAGTTATGTCAACCTAGCATTTGGATACCATTTCACAATTCCTATTGTAAGGAAGGAAAACTTCTGAGTACATCCTGCTAAAATCAATTGTTGCCTAGTCCATAAATGAGCAGCTTTATGTACAGTGTTGGAAAGGGACTGTGTCTATTTGATTGTTTTACACATCAGACCCCAAATCTAAATTTGATTCCTGCAGACATTTTTGCTTGCAGGTGCCAGAGATAAGTAATAGGATCTTAAGGAAACATTTTTATGATTGTCAATTGTTTGATGTCAGGAGATTGCAATATCCCAAATAAAAATATTTTACATTCTTTTCCCACCCTTGTGGTGTTTATTCAAGGATAGACTACTTATTTATTTTCCAACTTTACCTATCCACCTAATCTTCCACAGGTTACAACATATCACATGGTCAGATCTCGCCCCTAGTGCTGGTCCTGGAAATTAAAGGATAGAGCAATATAGATGCTTGGACTGGCCTACAGGGGTACAGGGGAAGCCACCGGTGGGCCCCACCTCCTCCTCTATGGATCAGTTTCCAAATGTGCACTTGAATTGTACATTATACATATTATTGCAGTTATTAATCTGGTACATTATCATGCATGCACTAGCAGTATTTACTATATATTTATCATGGGGCCAATACCATGTTAGCAAAACCTCTTTGGCAGCTGGCCACACCCCTATAATGAGCCTTTACCTCTGTATTCCCCGGTGGGCCCTCCATGCCCCAGTCAGACACTGAATATATTATAGAAAACAAAGAAACGGCTGCGCAATGTAACAGGGAAAGAAATTAATGAGAGCCGACATTTAAAAAATTAACACAATTTATTAACCAGAACACTTAATAAACATGCTGATAATGATACCAATGATATAAATTAGTTAATGTGTATGGCTATATAATACACCTTGATAAATATAGATATCTTGTGAGATTTTAATGCAGCTTGTAAATGAACTTGCCGAGTATCCTGTAATCACTCACAAGGTTGACACTTGTGGATTCATTTGTGTAACTGAATAAGGAAAGGTCCCAGGTAATGCACAAAGTTCCCGTCACAGAGCTCTGCTGCTATAATATGTACCTCTCATGTGGGCTGGTCCGAGACCGGGCGTCCCCGGTTCTTAGCATGCCCCAGTCAGACACTGAATATATTATACACAAGACTATTGAGTGATATATTTTACTTATTATAACTCCTGATGCACGGAAATTCCTCAATTTGGGAAGCACACAAGTGTGTGGTCTGAGGAAATTCCACATAAATCCTGCCTAGATACTAGAGTGGGTAAAGAACTAGCACAGGCAACCTTGAAGAAGCTGCTTTCTGACAAAACCAAATTGGCTTTCCAGTAGCGTTGTCAAATACTTTTATTGGGGAAATAAACCTAGTAGAATTCTCGCACGCTTCCTACGAGACCAAAAGAGCGGTGACCTTTATAACCAAAATTAAAAAGATTCCTATGATAAGCTTAACTTTCACACTAAATAAATAGTGAGCCCATTCCAGAATAGACACTTACCTAACCTCCATAAATTGTCAAAAAAATTCAGATTAAGCCCAACTCCTATTGGTGTAACCTATTACCAGTGATGAATTGGAATCCGCAATTAAGTCAACTCCAAGCAGGAAAAGCCCTGGCCCAGGTTGGTTCATCATCTTATATTACAAATTATTTCAGTCCTCCTTAATACCTTTGCTTCTCCAGGCATTCAATGAGATAGAGGGGATGAAAAACTTCCACACTGTTTGAAGATCATGTTACTGTTGCCCAAGAAGGGCAAAGACCCAACATTGTGTTCAAGCTATCCCTCCATATCCCTATTAAATGTGGACCTAAAGCTACAGATGTAGTCATGCTCATCTTCTTGTGATACAACATGGTCATCTTTGCTGCGATGCAGCAACACGGTTTGCTGCATAGTGTGCCAGGCTGCAACTATTCACAGACGGCAATCGCTTCATTAATTCCTTTTTTAATTAATAGAGCGATCACCAGCAGCAAATAATCACAGCCTGGTAACCCATGCAGCATACCATGTTGCTGCATCGCAGCAAAGATGAGCACGTATACATCTGGATATGTAAAAATTATAGCTAATCGTCTACCCTGGTTGACCACACTGGTTCACGATCACCAAGCAGAATTTGTCCCTAGACGTGAGGCCAAGGACAACACCACTAAGATGATTGACCTAATTTACCACTCCATGGCCTCGTGAACGTCTACTATCTTGCTGTCCACAGATGCGGAAAACGCCTTAGACAGGGTGGATTGTCAGTTTATGGAAGGTGTGCTTGGACATATGGATACAGGTCTGGTGTGTCTAGCAAGGATATTAGCTTTATACAAAGTTCCAAGTGCTTGGGTCAAAGTTAATGGGCCACTATCTCAACCTTTTTCTGTCCTTAATGGAACCAGACAGGGATGCCCTTTGTCCCCAATTAGGTTGGCAGACCTCAATATAATTGTGCCGGAAGGCATGATCCAGAGTTTGCAATCGGCCTTCTCGTTTCAATGTCATCCTTCACAAATTAAATAACTGGGCTTTTGACTAAAAAGGTCGCAATCCTTTTTCAGGCTAATTTTACCCCTTTATTGCATACTATTAGGAAAGATCACTGACCTTTTCTTGGATTGGGAGGTTAAATATTATAAAGATAAACATTTTCTCAAGGATCTTATATTGTTTGAAGACTTTACCCATTACGATACCTTTTTTTTTTTAAATTACAGAAATTGGTGCGTGATTTCATTTGGAGTGGCAGTTTCGCCATTACATCCTCCATCGCACTAAATCAACAGGAGGCCCGCAGCTCCCTATTTTTTTGTTTTATTACCGAATGATCCATTTTAGCAGAGTCTTGGACTAGTCCAAATCTACACCAAATCAACAATGGATCCTAGTGGAACAGCTCATCAGTCCCCCTTACAAGTTTTACCTCACTGAACAAACTACTATTGCCCGAGATCTAGATTTGATTAAAAATAAGAATTTACTCACCGGTAATTCTATTTCTCGTAGTCCGTAGTGGATGCTGGGTACTCCGTAAGGACCATGGGGTATAGACGGGCTCCGCAGGAGACTGGGCACTCTTAAAAGAAAGATTAGGTACTATATCTGGTGTGCACTGGCTCCTCCCTCTATGCCCCTCCTCCAGACCTCAGTTAGGGAAACTGTGCCCGGAAGAGCTGACATTACTAACTAGGAAAGGATTTGAAATCCAGGGTAAGACTCATACCAGCCACACTGTACAACTTGTGATAACCATACCCAGTTAACAGTATTAACAATAACTGAGCCTCTCTCAACAGATGGCTCATAACAATAACCCTTTAGTTAAGCAATAACTATATACATGTATTGCAGAGAGTCCACTACGGACTACGAGAAATAGAATTACCGGTGAGTAAATTCTTATTTTCTCTGACGTCCTAGTGGATGCTGGGTACTCCGTAAGGACCATGGGGATTATACCAAAGCTCCCAAACGGGCGGGAGAGTGCGGATGACTCTGCAGCACCGAATGAGCAAACTCAAGGTCCTCCTCAGCCAGGGTATCAAACTTGTAGAATTTTGCAAAAGTGTTTGAACCCGACCAAGTAGCAGCCCGGCAAAGTTGTAAAGCCGAGACCCCTCGGTCAGCCGCCCAAGAAGAGCCCACCTTCCTCGTGGAATGGGCTTTTACTGATTTAGGATGCGGCAGTCAAGCCGCAGAATGAGCAAGCTGAATCGTGCTACAGATCCAGCGAGCAATAGTCTGCTTTGAAGCAGGAGCACCCAGCTTGTTGGGTGCATGCAGGATAAATAGCGAGTCAGTTTTTCTGACTCCAGCCGTCCTGGAAACATAGATTTTCAGGGCCCGGACTACGTCCAGCAACTTTGAATCCTCCAAGTCTCGAGTAGCCGCAGGCACCACAATAGGTTGGTTCAAATGAAACGCTAATACCAACTTAGGAAGAAATTGGGGACGAGTCCTCAATTCTGCCCTGTCCATATGGAAAATCAGATATGGGCTTTTACACGACAAAGCCGCCAATTCTGACACCCGCCTGGCCGAAGCCAAGGCCAACAGCATGACCACCTTCCACGTGAGATATTTCTCTGACGTCCTAGTGGATGCTGGGAACTCCGTAAGGACCATGGGGAATAGCGGCTCCGCAGGAGACTGGGCACAACTAAAGAAAGCTTTAGGACTACCTGGTGTGCACTGGCTCCTCCCTCTATGACCCTCCTCCAGACCTCAGTTAGAATTTTGTGCCCGGCTGAGCTGGATGCACACTAGGGGCTCTCCTGAGCTCTTAGAAAAAGAAAGTTTATTTTAGGTTTTTTATTTTCAGTGAGATCTGCTGGCAACAGACTCACTGCTACGAGGGACTAAGGGGAGAGAAGCGAACCTACCTGCTTGCAGCTAGCTTGGGCTTCTAGGCTACTGGACACCATTAGCTCCAGAGGGATCGAACACAGGCCCAGCCTCGGTCGTCCGGTCCCGGAGCCGCGCCGCCGTCCCCCTTACAGAGCCAGAAGCAAGAAGAGGGTCCTGGAAATCGGCGGCAGAAGACTTCGGTCTTCATCAAGGTAGCGCACAGCACTGCAGCTGTGCGCCATTGCTTCCCATGCACACCTCACACTCCGGTCACTGATGGGTGCAGGGCGCTGGGGGAGGGGGGGCGCCCTGGGCTGCAATATTGAGTACCTTGGCTGGCAAATAACACATAATATAGTCATAGAGACTATATATGCGTAAAATACCCCTGCCAGATATACATAGAAAAAAGCGGGAGAAGTCCGCCGAAAAAGGGGCGGGGCTATCTCCCTCAGCAAACTGGCGCCATTTTCCCTCACAGCTCCGCTGGAAGGATCGCTCCCAGGCTCTCCCCTGCAGTTTCCAGACTACATAGGGTAAAAAAGAGGGGGGGCACTAAATTTAGGCGCAATATTGTGTATACAAGCAGCTATTGGGAAAAAATCACTCAGTTATAGTGTTAATCCCTGTGTTATATAGCGCTGTTGGTGTGTGCTGGCATACTCTCTCTCTGTCTCCCCAAAGGGCTTTGTGGGGTCCTGTCCTCAGTCAGAGCATTCCCTGTGTGTGTGCGGTGTGTCGGTACGGCTGTGTCGACATGTTTGATGAGGAGGCTTATGTGGAGGCGGAGCAGGTGCCGATTAATGTGATGTCACCCCCTGTGGGGTCGACACCTGAGTGGATGGTTATGTGGAAGGAATTACGCGACAGTGTCGACTCCTTACATAAAAGGTTTGACGACATAGCAGATGTGGGACAGCCGGCTTCTCAGCCTGTGCCTGCCCAGACGTCTCTAAAGCCATCAGGGGCTCTAAAACGCCCGCTACCTCAGATAACAGACACAGATGTCGACACGGATACTGACTCCAGTGTCGACGATGATGAGACTAGTGTACATTCCAATAGAGCCACCCGTTACATGATTACGGCAATGAAAAATGTGTTGCATATTTCTGATATTACCCCAGGTACCACAAAAAAGGGTATTATGTTTGGGGAGAAAAAACTACCAGTGGTTTTTCCCCCATCTGATGAATTAAATGAAGTGTGTGAAGAAGCGTGGGCTTCCCCCGATAAGAAACTGGTCATTTCTAAAAAGTTACTAATGGCGTACCCTTTCCCGCCAGAGGACAGGTCACGTTGGGAGACATCCCCTAGGGTGGATAAAGCGCTCACACGTCTGTCAAAAAAGGTGGCACTACCGTCTCCGGACACGGCCACCCTAAAGGAGCCTGCAGATAGAAAGCAGGAGGCTATCCTGAAGTCTCTATATACACACTCAGGTATTATACGGAGACCGGCTATTGCTTCAGCATGGATGTGCAGTGCTGCAGCTGCGTGGTCAGATTCCCTGTCGGAAAACATTGATACCCTAGACAGGGACACTATATTGCAAACCGTAGAGCATATTAAAGACGCTGTCTTGTACATGAGAGATGCACAGAGGGATATTTGCCGGCTGGCATCTAAAATAAACGCAATGTCCATTTCTGCCAGGAGAGGATTGTGGACTCGGCAGTGGACAGGAGATGCAGATTCTAAAAGGCACATGGAAGTATTGCCTTACAAGGGTGAGGAGTTGTTTGGGGATGGTCTCTCGGACCTCGTTTCCACAGCGACAGCTGGAAAGTCAGCATTTTTACCCCATGTTCCCTCACAGCCAAAGAAAGCACTGTATTATCAGGTACAGTCCTTTCGGCCCCAGAAAGGCAAGCGGGTTAGAGGCGCGTCCTTTCTGCCTACAGGCAGAGGTAGAGGGAAAAAGCTGCAACATACAGCCAGTTCCCAGGAACAAAAGTCCTCCCCCGCTTCCTCTAAGTCCACCGCATGACGCTGGGGCTCCACAGGCGGAGCCAGGTACGGTGGGGGCCCGTCTCAAGAACTTCAGCGACCAGTGGGCTCGCTCACGGGTGGATCCCTGGATTCTACAAGTAGTATCTCAGGGGTACAAGCTGGAATTCGAGACGTCTCCCCCTCGCCGTTTCCTCAAATCTGCCTTGCCGACAGCTCCCCCGGACAGGTAGGCAGTGCTGGAGGCGATTCACAAGCTGTATTCTCAGCAGGTGATAATCAAGGTACCCCTCCTTCAACAAGGACGGGGTTACTATTCCACAATGTTTGTGGTACCGAAACCGGACGGTTCGGCGAGACCCATTTTAAATTTAAAATCCTTGAACACTTATATAAGAAGGTTCAAGTTCAAGATGGAATCGCTCAGGGCGGTGATTGCAAGCCTGGACGAGGGGAATTCCATGGTATCACTGGACATCAAGGATGCTTACCTGCATGTCCCCCATTTACCCTCCTCACCAGGAGTACCTCAGATTTGTGGTACAGGACTGTCATTACCAATTCCAGACGTTGCCGTTTGGTCTTTCCACGGCACCGAGGGTATTTACCAAGGTAATGGCCGAAATGATGATACTCCTTCGGAGAAAGGGAGTTTTAATTATCCCGTACTTGGACGATCTCCTTATAAAGGCGAGGTCCAGGGAACAGTTGTTGATCGGTGTAGCACTAGCTCGGGAAGTGCTACAACAGCACGGCTGGATCATGAATATTCCAAAGTCGCAGCTGGTTCCTACAAAGCGTCTACTGTTCCTGGGGATGGTTCTGGACACAGAACAGAAAATAAGATTTTACTTACCGATAAATCTATTTCTCGCAGTCCGTAGTGGATGCTGGGGACTCCGTCAGGACCATGGGGATTAGCGGCTCCGCAGGAGACAGGGCACAAAAATAAAGCTTTAGGATCAGGTGGTGTGCACTGGCTCCTCCCCCTATGACCCTCCTCCAAGCCTCAGTTAGGATACTGTGCCCGGACGAGCGTACACAATAAGGAAGGATTTTGAATCCCGGGTAAGACTCATACCAGCCACACCAATCACACCGTACAACTTGTGATCTGAACCCAGTTAACAGTATGACAACGTAGGAGCCTCTGAACAGACGGCTCACAACAAGAACAACCCGATTTTTTTGTAACAATAACTATGTACAAGTATTGCAGACAATCCGCACTTGGGATGGGCGCCCAGCATCCACTACGGACTACGAGAAATAGATTTATCGGTAAGTAAAATCTTATTTTCTCTAACGTCCTAGTGGATGCTGGGGACTCCGTCAGGACCATGGGGATTATACCAAAGCTCCCAAACGGGCGGGAGAGTGCGGATGACTCTGCAGCACCGAATGAGAGAACTCCAGGTCCTCTTTAGCCAGGGTATCAAATTTGTAGAATTTTACAAACGTGTTCTCCCCCGACCACGTAGCTGCTCGGCAGAGTTGTAATGCCGAGACCCCTCGGGCAGCCGCCCAGGATGAGCCCACCTTCCTTGTGGAATGGGCCTTGACAGATTTAGGCTGTGGCAGGCCTGCCACAGAATGTGCAAGTTGAATTGTGCTACAAATCCAACGAGCAATCGTCTGCTTAGAAGCAGGAGCACCCAGCTTGTTGGGTGCATACAGTATAAACAGCGAGTCAGATTTTCTGACTCCAGCCGTCCTTGAAATATATATTTTCAATGCCCTGACAACGTCCAGCAACTTGGAATCCTCCAAATCGCTAGTAGCCGCAGGCACCACAATAGGCTGGTTCAGGTGAAACGCTGACACCACCTTAGGCAGAAAATGAGGACGCGTCCGCAGTTCTGCCCTGTCCGAATGGAAAATCAGATATGGGCTTTTATACGATAAAGCCGCCAATTCTGACACACTCCTGGCTGAAGCCAGGGCCAGTAGCATGGTTACTTTCCATGTAAGATATTTCAAATCCGCCGATTTGAGTGGCTCAAACCAATGGGATTTGAGAAAATCCAAAACTACATTAGGGTCCCACGGAGCCACTGGGGGCACAACCGAGGGCTGTATATGTAGTACTCCTTTTACAAAAGTCTGGACTTCAGGAACTGAAACCAATTCTTTCTGGAAGAAAATCGACAGGGCCGAAATTTGAACCTTAATGGACCCCAACTTGAGGCCCATAGACAATCCTGTTTGCAGGAAATGTAGGAATCGACCCAATTGAAATTCCTCCGTGGGGGCCTTCCTGGCCTCACACCACGCAACATATTTTCTCCAAATGCGGTGATAATGTTGTGCAGTCACCTCCTTCCTGGCTTTAACCAGTGTAGGAATGACCTCTTCTGGAATGCCTTTTTCCCTTAGAATTCGGCGTTCAACCGCCACGCCGTCAAACGCAGCCGCGGTAAGTCTTGGAATAGACACGGTCCCTGCTGAATCAGGTCCCGTCTTAGAGGTAGAGGCCACGGATTTTCCGTGAGCATCTCCTGAAGTTCCGGGTACCAAGTTCTTCTTGGCCAATCCGGAGCCACGAGTATCGTTCTTACTCCCCTTTGCCGTATAATTCTCAGTACTTTGGGTATGAGAGGCAGAGGAGGAAACACATACACTGACTGGAACACCCACGGTGTTACCAGAGCGTCCACAGCTATTGCCTGAGGGTCTCTTGACCTGGCGCAATACCTGTCCAGTTTTTTGTTGAGGCGAGACGCCATCATATCCACCTTTGGTTTTTCCCAACGGTTCACAATCATGTGGAAGACTTCTGGATGAAGTCCCCACTCTCCCGGGTGTAGATCGTGTCTGCTGAGGAAGTCTGCTTCCCAGTTGTCCACTGCCGGAATGAACACTGCCGACAGTGCTATCACATGATCTTCCGCCCAGCGAAGAATCCTTGCAGCTTCTGCCATTGCTCTCCTGCTTCTTGTGCCGCCCTGTCTGTTTACGTGGGCGACTGCCGTGATGTTGTCCGACTGGATCAACACCGGCTGACCCTGAAGCAGGGGTTTTGCCAGGCTTAGAGCATTGTAAATCGCTCTTAGCTCCAGTATATTTATGTGAAGAGACATCTCCAGGCTTGACCATACTCCCTGGAAGTTTCTTCCCTGTGTGACCGCTCCCCAGCCTCTCAGACTGGCATCCGTGGTCACCAGGACCCAGTCCTGTATGCCGAATCTGCGGCCTTCTAACAGATGAGCACTCTGCAACCACCACAGAAGAGACACCCTTGTCCGTGGCGATAAGGTTATCCGCTGATGCATCTGCAGATGCGATCCGGACCATTTGTCCAGCAGATCCCACTGAAAAGTTCGTGCGTGGAATCTGCCGAATGGGATTGCTTCGTAAGACCCACCATCTTTCCCAGGACTCTTGTGCATTGATGCACAGACACTTTTCCTGGTTTTAGGAGGTTCCTGACAAGTTCGGATAACTCCTTGGCTTTCTCCTCCGGAAGAAACACATTTTTCTGAACCGTGTCCAGAATCATTCCCAGGAACAGCAGACGTGTTGTCGGGGTCAACTGAGATTTTGGAAAATTCAGAATCCACCCGTGTTGTTGCAGCACTACTTGGGTTAGTGCTACTCCGTCCTCCAGCTGTTCTCTGGACCTTGCCCTTATCAGGAGATCGTCCAAGTAAGGGATAATTAATACGCCTCTTCTTCGCAGAAGAATCATCATTTCGGCCATTACCTTGGTAAAGACCCGAGGTGCCGTGGACAATCCAAACGGCAGCGTCTGAAACTGATAATGACAGTTTTGCACCACGAACCTGAGGTACCCTTGATGTGAAGGGCAAATTGGGACATGCAGGTAAGCATCTTTTATGTCCAGGGACACCAT